>NC_056071.1:45523224-45826254 GCF_016772045.2 Ovis aries | reverse complement strand
TAGCAAATGTGTCACCGCTATGCTTTTCCTTTGTGGGATCAGTTCTACTCTTAAGATGAAATTTTCCTTGACTTTGAATGACTTCCTATGGACAGACAGACTGTTTAGCGTTGAAACTGTTATCCAGGTAGAATTTTAGTACATTCTGCCTCTTTTTAGGGAATGACTCAAACTGAGCCAGAAATTCAAACGTAATGGCAAGAAAGATACTAAGAGATACTAAAGGAGGTCAAGCAGTAATGCTATATTTCATACCCTGCAGATTCTGTTTTCAAAGTTCTAGCTCCCTGTTGAGTTCAGTGCCCTCAAACTAAAATATAAAATCCACTTAGAGAATGGTAATACAGTAGTAGTAGTAGTTATTTAGGCTGATATTTCTTGAATACTTAGTATGTGCTAGGCAATACTACAAACTTCAGCTGATAACACCGCTATGAGGTTAGTATATTCATCATCCCCATTTTACATCTTGGGAATGAAGAAGCAGAGAGATTATGTGGTCAGCCTAAATTCACACAGCTGGTGAGTGACCAAGTCAGGATCTGAGCCAGGCAGCCCAGCTCAAGGACCCTGCCACCTGCCCATCAAGGTCCTGCGGTTAACAGACCTGAACCTGGATTTCCATTCTGCCACTCTCTGTTTAACCACCCAAAGCTCCTCTAATCTGGCTCTTTAATTGAGTCTATCACTGCCTACTCCTCAGGCTCTGATGGGAATTTGAGAAGGCCAAGTAAGTGCCTTGCCACAGATTCAGGTCAATGGGAAGCATCTAACTACAATTAGACAGGCACAAAGCTATGAAGATGCTTACGTCAGATCTCCCTCCTTGAGGAGCTCCCCTTTGGGAGGAGCAGAGGACCTGTAATCTCTCACTGAGGACACATGGAATTGTCTCTATGTCTTTCTCATAACTGTACGCACCCTGCATCCCTTGCTTTGTTTTATGACTTCCTCATAAGTGAAATGCAGCTCTGGATGGTTGACTTCCAGGCTTGTTCTTTTGCCTCCTGCCAGCTGCACAGTTGGTAACAGCCTCCCAACCAGGTGAAAATATATTATTATTATGCAGTGCTTTCGGAAAACAAAAGATAGTGAACATAAAGACAGTAGGGCTCGCCAGTTGCAGATCTCAGGTTTAATGGGGTTACACAGTGTTAAAAATAAAACAACGGGCCCAAAATGGAACCACTTATGCTAAGTTCCCACATCCGTAAACTGAGACTTATGTTAATTACAGTTTTGGCTCTACCAGAAATGGAATCATAAACGAACCACTCAGGAATCACCTGATCAGCACTAGTAACCTGCCTGATAGACCCTTGCCATCCCCTAAAGGAAAGTAAACTTGCAATAAGCAACCTGCTTTATGGCCTAGTATAACTTCCTTGTGCCTGCTCCCCTCACCCTATAAAAGCCTTTCATTTTGTACAGTTCCTCAGAGGTCCTGTCTATCTGCCAGATTGGGTGCTGCTTGATTCTAATCAGTTTTTGCTTAAATAAACTCTTAAAATTTTTTATTATGGCTCAATTTATCTTTTAACAATAGGAAATTTTATGATGCCACACAATGGGGAATCCATTCCCAATGACTCTCAGAAAGGATTTTAAAATGTCCCTCTTACCACTAACAAAATTGAACGCCAACTGTAACTCAAAGAGATCTGGCCTCCATAAGGGCACACAAATACATAACAGTGAGGATACAGGAGAGCTCAACATCACGAAAACAATAACCAGCATTGTGCAGGATATACTGAAGCAGATAAAATTTTCCATCTAAATTCATTGTTATGACAAAAGACAGTCATTTACTTTCGATACCCTATAGCTTCTACTTGAAGGGTTCTAGCCTCCTCCCATTTGTAAGCCCAATTTATTTATACTGAAATATAAAGCCACTCTCAAAAAAGGCAGTATAGCAATAGTAATAGTAATGGTTATTTAAATGATATTATTAAGCACTTATAGTATGTGCCAGGTAATACTGTAAGCCCATTTAAGCTGATAACAGCCCTATGAGATGTTTCATTATTATAATTCTTACTTTATATCTTAGAAGTAAAGATACAGAAGAATCTATTACATAAACTATTCAATATATACAGTAAAGCAGGACCTTTGAATGAGATTTCAATGATTTGATACAATTTTATAAGAAGGACCAAAGAGATTTTCAAAACAAATCAATCAGTGAAAATTCTATTTTTTTCTTTTGTCTGAGTAACACGGATCAGAAGAGAAATCTATAATGTTAAAGGATGGATACCAAGTTAGTTAGTAAAGTACAATAGTTTTCCACAGTTGGCAAGATTTTAGGGGGACACAATGCAATAAAAAAGGAGGAGACCACAAAGCATTTGTGGCCTTGGGCTCTTAGACTGAAAGGAGGCTAGCAAAATGAATAGAGAATTCAGTGAGGCTGAAACCAGACAATGGAACCCTTTCTCATGCTGCCTCTAAAATTAAAAGACACAAATGTAGATGAATTAAACAGAAATCAAGAGAGAATTTCAAATGCCATCTTGGCAAAAAACCAGGGCATGATTTGGGAAGGCTACTGAACAGGAAGTATAGGGCCACAGGGGAACAGTTGAGGTGTACAAATGAATAGGATTGGGCAGGACAGGTATACTCAGAACTTCATAGGTAGTACAGACCTGTTCTTTTCTGAATAGGTCAAACCAGTGTGAATAAATATGGAATGACAGTAAATATATATGTCGGTTTCTGCCCTTGTTCCTGAGACAGAGCTCCTAAGGCTGTTATAATTTCCTGAGTGATGGAGGTGCCTGACTTCAAGCTCCTAAATCCCTTGGAATTTCCTTGGTGATAGAAATGATTTTTGTTCTCTGTGGATTCTTGGATGGGGGCTGATCACCAGAAAGACCAGGCCATGACATCAAGGCAACTGAAGAGCTCTCATCCAGGTGGTTTTGCAGGTGATGGAGTGTGAATGACATGCTTGTAATGAGGCCATTACGAGTGTCTCCTGGCCAGCCCAAAATAACATGGTGCAGTATTGAAGAGGGCTCAGACTCTTACATATGATGGAGGGCGCTCAAGCCCATGAAGTTTATGATAATTACTGCTGTGGTAACCATATTCATGCCTTTAGAATTATGTCTGAAATTTTTTAAACTATGTATTTGGAAGGATATGCACCAAAATGTTAATAGTGGCTGTTTTTGGATGATAGGGATTATGAATGACTCATTTTTTTCCTTTACATTTTTTACTTCCCCCAAATGTCCTGTAACTACATTTTATATTATTGATATAATGTGACCAGCAAACACACACACAATGTTATATTTAAAAAGAATACTCTAGGGGCTTCAGTGCCATTCAAATGCACCCAAAGGATGTTAAGCCTTCTCAACAAACAATCTCACAACTTCAAGTTCAGAGTAGAACAAAGGAAATCTAAAAACCTGGAGACCCAAGAGTGGGTGGACAATCCTTCCCAGGAAGATCTAATTCTCTTCATTTATCACCAAAATAAATAGTAATATCATCAAACATCATCTCAGATAGACATCCAAAGAACAGAGAAATTGGAATTAATTGTACTGAATTCATGACTTTTAAAACTTTTAGATGTGTAAAATATAACTTATAGTCCATTAGATGTGCTATCTCTTGTTTGAATTACTGTAATTATGTAGATATAGACAGCTATATATAGGGATATGAAAACAAAACATAAACATAGACATGGAGTATACATAGGATTAGATGTACATATGAATTTATCAGGGATCTCAGAACCATACTTGAGACCCACTCCTATATTTTCCAGTATATCCTCTTTAGTTCTTTACCTCAAACTTATTGTATTCCCCAAATTTTCAGAACCTGTGGTTCAGTGGTAAAGAATCTGCCTGCCAGTGCACGAGATGCAGATTTGATCCCTGGGTCAGGAAAATCCCGTGGAGAAGGAAATGGCAACCCACTCCAATATTCTTGCCTGGGAAATCCCAAGAATAGAAGACTACAGTCCATGGGGTTGCAAAGAGTCAGACATGACTTAGCAACTAAACAGCAGCAGCCGCAACAATCTAAAATTTCAGCAATTATTAAACAGTCCAGTCCCTAGACAACTTTCATTTTATTGCTTTTTATGTCTGTTATATATCCATAATAGAAGAGAGGTATGCAGAGTTCAGGAAAATTTAAGAGAAAAAATATGTTTTATTTAAGACACCAAAGATTTATAGCCAAATAGCTGAAGGAAAATTACTAAATATACTACATATTATATTTAGCAATTTAGATAATAAATGCAAGATACTTGAATAATCTACTCTGAAAATATCTATACTTTGAAAAATTTACAACTTTAAAAGACATCAGCAAATTATATTTGATAATAAAATTTTATTTGCAAATGAATTTTGTGAATCACATTATATTAAAAATCACCTATTATCTTATGGTTTAATATAAAATGTATTACTGTTGATCTCTGTATATATTATTTATATAGCTATAGATGAATCCATAATTCATAAGGAAAAGTAGTCTTAGTCAATATCAATAACTAAAACTTTTGTACAATTCCTAAAAAGTAATATATATTTATGAATTATATTACAGATATGTATTTAAATAAAATATCCCCCAAATATGTTATTCATCTCAAGTTCAACTGCATATCACATATAAATAAAGAATGGATTTTAACTACAAGTTCTCTACACAATAATCTTACTACAGTCATAGAATAGAAAAAACCAGCACAACTACATTTTACAACTCTGGGGCACACTTACACAGCAACCCTGGACAAATACCACATGAAAAATTGAACAGAGATGGTCAGTAATTGTTTTCTAAAGGATAAAGCAGAATAACATCCTCTAGTTTAACCTCTGGAGCTACTAGTTTCCCTTCTTTCCATCACTGACTGCTTATTTCTCCTTATCTAATTGCCCATTTTCTCTGGTCTTTAATAAGATTCCACTGTTTCTGGCAAAGCATTTGTGCTAATAATTTCCGGCTCAAGGTCTCTCTATAGCTGCATATGAATGATGACTTGTTTCTTTGCTAAGAGCTCATTTGCTGGATTGTAATTTTGGTTCAAGAGGAATTAACATTTTGTAAAACAGATGGTGGATAATAATTCATCACACCTTGAAAGTTTCGCTGCTGCTGCTGCTGCTGGAAGGAAAGCCAGGTTCATTTGACAGGTGTTCCATTGCCACTTACTATTGTTGAAGGTGATAGAAAACTTCCCTCTCCTGCATGCCTTGAAGTTTTTGCAAAATTTGTAATACCCCAAAGGCCCTCTGGGTTGGGGACAGCATGTTCCTGTAGGGCAAGTCTTTCTGTGTAAATACCAAAAAAAAAAAAAAGGCAATCTCTGGTCTTGTTCATCACTTCTGTAGTGAGAGAGAAAATTACATAATTTTTACTAACTTTAAAAATACTTTCCTTGCCAAATCAAACCCAGGGCTTAAAACATTTCTGAAGCACCTATTCTGACTCAACAACTAAGAATAAGGCTGAAAAGTTTATTTTTAAAAAGATCAACTAGCTTCCACAGCTAGACAGTTGTTTACAAATTCAAATCTTCAAAGGAATTATACTACGATGTTCTAAGCAGATTCAGGGCATGTTGACCTTCCACCTCAAAGCTAACTTTTGAGGATCTCCTCTCTTCTGGGCATTCTGAACTGCACATAACGAAGAGGCAAATCTAGGAGGAACATTCCCTCCAGAATGATGCAGAAAAGGTGACAGGCTGAAAGGTTCCAGCATTATCATGGCAGAAGCTGAACACTACTTTCAAGTTTATTTGTTGTTTTTTTTTAACTTTTTATTTTTACTTTATTTTACTTTATAATACTGTATTGGTTTTCCCATACATTGACATGAATCCACCACGGGTGTACATGCAATCCCAAACATGAACCCCCCTCCCACATCCCTCCCCACAACATCCCTCTGGGTCATCCCCGTGCACCAGCCCCAAGCATGCTGTATCCTGCATCGGACATAGACTGGTGATTCGATTCTTACATGATAGTATACTTGTTTCAGTGCCATTCTCCCAAATCATCCCACCCTCTCCCTCTCCCTCTGAGTCCAAAAGTCCGCTATATACCTCTGTGTCTTTTTTGCTGTCTTGCACACAGGGTCATCATTGCCATCTTTCTAAATTCCATATATATGTGTTAGTATACTGTATCGGTGTTTTTCTTTCTGGCTTACTTCACTCTGTATAATCGGCTCCAGTTTCATTCAAGTTTATTTGTTTTTATCCCTAAAAAGTCCTTCCCATTCTGATTTTTGAACTCAACTGTAAAGATTAAGAAGTGAATCTCACAGACGTAAAAAGCAAACTCTAAGAATGCAAACCATACCCTCTAATAACATAGACAAGAACAAAATTCTGGAAGCAAATAAAGGAGCATCTGTGGCAAAAATACAGGTTTTGATCCTCTAACTCCCCTTCTCCAGTGGGTAATTCGGAGGGGTATTCTACATTGTACTCCAGAGCTTGCCAATATGATCACATCCCAGTGCTAAATTGACTGACTTGCTCTATATTTGTTTCCTTCTCTTGCTTATCTCATGTCTCCATTCCCTTCTCAACCCTTCCTTGGATTATCTCCAAAGAAACTACTTTCACACAAATCCTTGTCTCAGTGCCTGCTTCTAAGAAAACCCAACCTAAAAGGATGTGTATGCCCATGAGTTCCTCTGAAATATTTGCAGCTATTGGTGGAATAATAATAGATAATAGATGCAAATAAGATTAGAGTTAAAATAAATAGCTATTAATAATAATGATTATTATTACAATTATTACTATAAAATTATTATTATTATAATTATTACAATCACTATATTATTCCCTCTGAGACTACCCTATTTCTCTCTTTTCTACAGTGGTAGTCAGTAAAGAATAAGAAGCAGTAAAAAACAGTCCGAGAATGTAAAAGACCTCTAGTCCTCCTGAAAAGGGGCTGCTTAGTTATAGATGGAGCTCAACTTCATTCACACTATGTAGTAGTTTTCTAGGGCTACAATAACAATAACCACAAATTTGGTGGCCTAAAACAATAGAAATTTCTTTGCTCACAATTCTGATTCATGGATGCCTAAGAATCTGCTCCCTCTAAAGACCCTAGGAAAGGAGCCTTCCTTGCCCCTCCTAGTTTCTCCCAGAAATCCTGCAAGCCTTCCTTGGGTTGCAACTGTTTCGCTCCAATCTCTGCCTTGGTCTTCACAGGGAGTTCTTCCTTGTGTGCCTCTCTGCCTATTCACATGTCCTCTTAGAAGGACACCACTCATTGGATTTAGCACCCTTTCCCTGCCCCAGTCCAGTATGATCTCAGCTTAACTTGATTACATCTACAGTGACCCTATATCCAAATAAGATCGCTTTTAGATACAGGAGGTGTGGATTTGAAACTATTTCTTGGGGGATACAGTTCAACCCACACCATGCCATATCTACCAGTTTAACAGAACAATCAGGTCAGAAAAGTCTCTACTCAGAAAAATCAGTTGTCAGAAATCCAGAAGTCCAATATGCAGATCAAGTCTAACACAGGCACGTTAAAACATGCATGTGAGTTTAAAGAATAATGTCTTCAGCATCTCTGAGATTTCCAAAATATGATGTAGGTCCTGTACTCATTGAAAGTGAAAGCAAAAGTTGCTCAATCATGTCCGACTCTGTGACCCCATAGACTATACAATCCATGGAATTCTCCAGGACAGAATACTGGAATGTGTAGCCTTTCCCTTCTCCAGGGGATCTTCCCAACTCAGGGATTGAACCCAGGTCTTCTGCATTGCAGGTGCATTCTTTACCAGCTGAGCCACAAGGGAAACCCAAGAATACTGGAGTGAGTAGCCTATCCCTTCTCCAGCAGATCTTCCTGACCCAGGAATTGAACCGGGGTCTCCTGCATTGGTCTCCACCAGGACTTCCCTTGTGGCTCAGATGGCAAAGTGTCTGTTTACAATGCAGCAGACCCGGGTTCGATCCCTGGGTTGGGAAGATCCCCTGGAGAAGGAAATGGCAATCCACTCCAGGACTATTGCCTGGAAAATCCCATGGACAGAGGAGCCTGGTAGGCTACAGTCCATGGGATCGCAAGGAGTCAGACATGACTGAGCGACTTCGCTCACTCACTCCTGCATTGCAGGCAGATTCTTTATCAACAGAACTATCAGGGAAGCCCTTCTGTACTCATTCATGTATACCAAATATGGTGATGGTGATGATGATGATGAAAATATTGATGGTAGTGATGATAATTCTAAAAATCTACTCCAGTCAGGAATATAGGCTTCAGCATAAATAGAATATACAGAAAGTTCATGACCAATTCTTTATACTTACACCTGTGGTCTTATGTTACTTTCTAGGCTGGTTAGAGTCCATAGTATATCTATTTGCTTTGAGAATTGATTGGCTGCCTTGAATCTCTAATCTTTTCTCTCCTAAAAGTAGTGAAAGTAATTTTGACATGACAGTGTCTTCTGTAACGGAGTGAGAGTCAAAAGAAGCAGTTCAGCAACCCCTCATAGTCCCTAAAAGCTGAACCATGTTTCCGTCACTCTGAGAGATGCAAGTGGCCAAGAAGAAAGCATCCCATGACCTTTTCACCATCAGTCCCCTGAACTGTGGGCATCCCTTTCCTCATCGTTACAAGCACATCCTTACAAGTACATCTGGTTTCCAAGTGAAATACTCCCAGGTTCTTGAGTAATTCACAAACCAGTCATGGCATTTGAGTCAGATAACTGTATGTTCAGCTTTTTTGATGCAATTTCTCTTTTGATTACTAATGAGAAGGCATTGAAAAGGAAAGGGAAGGTTATTGAACAACCAGAGCAAAATGTTCATCACTAATTGTCTGAAAGCCTGATGAGCTAGCATCCTGATTAGCACAGGCCTGGAAAAAGCACAGAGTAAAAACTGGACATTTATTCTTCAGTTAGAGAGCTGAATAATTACTGCCTCCCAGATACCCTGGGGAGCAGCACTTCAACTTTATCACTCCTTGAGCAGAAAAGTAATTTAAAAGATGAAGAAGTGCCCATTTAGGGTCTAGGAACAGAGCCTCAAATGCTCCAGTGTGGAAGGCGCTTCTGACTTTTTTTTTTTTTTTTTTGCTTTTGCTTTTATCGCTTAATCAAATTAGTCTCCTGCTGAGGTAAAAACAAAAAGAGCAGTTCACAAAATTATATATGCAATGTTATCTCAATTATTGTTAAATGTGCACAGTATTTTTAGAAGAGAAGAAAACACAACAAACACTCACTGTGGTAAATCTTTGAGGATGCCATTATGAGTATTTTATCACTTTCTTTTCAATCCTTTTGTGTTTTCCATGTTTTCTACAGTGAGCATACATTTTAGTATTTTATCAGTAATGGTTTGTTGACTACCTATAATGTACATGACACTATGCCAAGAAAATTGCATATATTATTTCATTTTATTCTACAGAAAGGGGCAAAGAAGAACCTATGTAGGAAGTATTAGCACCATTAGATAACTTGCCAAGGATCACTTTCCTGGCATATGGTAGAGTTGGGATTCAAAACCAAGTCTACACAATTTAATTCTGCCCCCCATGGACAAGTTTCACAATCAGAGAAAAGGGGCTATTCTAAAAACAGTATCTGCTAAAACAAAATTCAGCTGCATAAATTTTAAAGATCTTCTTGGCTTTATTCAACGATTCATGAATTGGGCAGTATCCAGTCTAGCAGACAAAAAGGAGCTCAGAAGAGCTGTATAAAATAAAAGACTTTAATAGGCAGAAAGGAGCAGATCTAAGGAAGTTATACAAGGCAAAAAAGAGGATTGGTCACAGCAAGCTAACTTTCCTTTAGGGGACAGGGGACTATCAGACTGATTACCTAACCAGTGCCGATCATGCAATTCCTGATTGATAGGTTTAAGATTCCATTTCTGGGAGAGCTGAAGCTATAATTAAGTCTAGGTTTGGTGATGTGGGGCTTAGCATAAGCGACTCCATTTGGGGGCCCCTTGTGTTCTTTTTTCATAGTATCTGAGACAGTAAAAAGAGTGGAATCAACCTGTGTAAAGCAAGCTTCCTAAAATGCAAACTAAACAATATACCTAGAGAGGATAAAAATCTGTAAAAATAATTTTTTCATTTTTTAACAAATATTTATTCAGCTCCTCGGGTCTTAGTCGCAGCGCTCAGGATCTTAGATCTTTCGCTGTGGCATACAAACTCTTAGCTGTGGCATCTAGGATCTAGTTCATTGACCAGGGTTTGAACCCTGGCCCCTGCACTGGGAGTGTGGAGTCTTAACCACTGGACCACCAGGGAAATCCCTATCTCAGTTTTACTCAAGGTCAATTGCCAGATATTCAGTGGTCTTACAGTATGAAGATGCATATTTGCCATCCACATACTTGATACAGTGCCTGGAAATCAGTAGTCATCCCAGGTAGATTCTGCAAGCACTTACTAAATAATAGCTGTCAATATTTGAAAGCACTACTTGCCTGATTATTCAACATTTCAATTCAAGTCAGTACTAAAAATAGATAAAGTTTTCTACCACCAATCAGTTTTGTGAAAGATAAATAGAGAAGTCTTTGATGCCTGGGAAGGCTGTTATAAGAGAATAACATTTGTTAGTGAAACATGTTGGTGAGAACTGAAATGAAAACCACTGCTCAGTATATTAGGAATAGATATGCGGATGTATTAAGCAGAGTCCAATATGTCCTAGGGTATCAAGAGTAACCTCATGGTCTCTTGGTTCTTATAGCAAGAAAGATATAAAATAACCTATATTTCTTCTAAGGTTCCCATGAGGAATATCTTGACTGTCCCATTCCCGTTGGCCAGGCATTCTAAACCCCTACTGACCTAGAGCAGATTAAAAATTATAGCACATAGATGAAATTTATGTGACAGCCTCATGAATCATTTTTCTCACCTCAGTGACCTTCGTCCTCCGAATGCCATTTTTTGTAAAGTGTATCAACACTAGAGAATTTAACAGGTTGTCTTCATTTTGCTTATTTCTCCAAAATCCTGCTCTACAAACTTTTTGGCCTTTCAGCTACAGAAATTATTTCTCAGGGATACATAAAAGTGTCAATGTTACCAGGCAGTCTGATGATGCATGGCATACTTCTTGCTAGAGCAAAGGCGATGGAGAAGGTATTGCTTTGAATCAAATACTGACACGGGGCCAAAAACTGTGGCATGTAATACATTCTCCGATGGAATAAGTTACAAATGTGTGGGGAGTTCTGACGATGCATGCATGAGATGTATACCGCATGTCAGGAAGGCCAATTCGAACTTTAAGATGAGAATCTGAAGAATCTCTCAGAACTGTACTCATGTTAGCTAAATTGGGATTTTTAATTAAAATGCATTGCATATATGTTTGAGGCACTTAGGGGCAGCAATGAGGGAACATGTTTCTCCTCCATTTGGCTAATTTCTGTTTATCCGTCAGATCTCAACTCAGCAATGACCGTCTTCAAGAAGCTCTTGGCGATCCCCATCGCATCCTCAACATCAGCACCCACAACTGCTACCACAACCGTACTATTTCCTTTGCCACTTAACAACCACCACCACCACCGCTACAGCCCGATCTAAGCCTGCGCACATCCCTGAACATGGCTATATCACACTACATTTGTTTGGTACTGGCTATTCTCTCACTGGACTTCTCAGGCGTGGCTCAGGGGTAAAGAACCCACTTGCCAGTGCAGGAATCCCTGGGTCAGGAAGATCCTCTTGAGAAGGAAATGGCAACCCACTCCAGTATTCTTGTCTAGGAAATCCCATGGAGAGAGGAGCCTGGCAGACTACAGTCCATGGGGTCACAAAAGAGTCAGACACAACTTAGCAACTAAACAACAACATTCTCTCACTAGCCTTATTTTTTGGTGTCAGGGACTGCTTTTCTTATCTTGCCCCCCACCCTAGTGCCTGATAAAGAGCCTACTTAGAGTAGGTCTTCAACAAATGTCTGCTGGATGAAAAAGATAAAAACAGAAATACTGTAAAGAAATGCTTGCAATATGGAGTGTCTTCTTTTTAACAAATTATAGCCAGATTCTCGCAGTGCAAGAATTACCTAGGAACTTCATTACTTCTTTCCAGCCACTAAGGATCACTAAAGAAGCAATTTACTGAATGATACTCTAGTGACCAGAAAGAGGTAATGTGGCTAATTCTGAAAGAAGTTTTTCATGCAGAGTTTGCCCACAGGAAAAATATGGCTAAATGCTTTTTAAGACCACAGATTGGTGAGCACTAAATTAACTCAGCAGTCTATGTCTCTGCTGACTGCCTGAGAAGTTCATATACGGTAGGTGTCACCTGTTGGAAGACAGTTTTGAAAATCTGTTGAAAAAAAAAATCCCACTCTTCCGTTACCTTTGTGGCTTAGCTGGATTTCTATACATGGAAATTCAGGCTGGACTCTAACAAGGGTTTTTTAATTGCTCACAAATGACCCTTGAACAATAAAGGAAAAAAAAATCTAAAGTTATTTTGTTCATTTCTAAAGATTGTCCCTTTTCTTTGTGAGACTTGCATATATTTTAAAGACAAAGGAGGAAACAGGAAAAAGAGAGGAAGTTAGGCAGAGAAATAGGGAGAGGTAAAACTTTAAAAATGTATGTGTGTGTGTGCACACGCGCACGTACAAGCCCAACATCGCATCAGCTATTACTCCCCAAAACCACAAGTTTGGAATCTACTCATTTGCTCTGCTTCTAACTCTACCACTAACAACGTGACATTAAGCACGTTAATTTTACTCCTGTTCCTTTTCTGTAAGTCTGGGGCACAGTGTTGTTTATCCAAAGGTTCCTTCATGTTCTATGATTTTATAGGCTTCTACAAATAAGCATTGAGTATTCTGTTTTCTCAGCTCTCTGCCTCCCTTTATTAGAAAGCCAAAGGTCCAGGTGAAGAAAAGTACTGCCAGTGAGCACCTAGCCAGGGATCTCAGAGGTTGCTGTTTAATATTTTTTAACTCACACAGTGAAAGAAAAGTTGCTTTATTCTGCTGCCAACTTGAGGAGTTATAGGCACCATAACTAGGTTTGAATTTTAAGTCCTTTATCAGTCAAATTCCCCCAGGGTTTAGTGCTGATCTCATTCCAATAATTCAATACCTTCCCACAAAAAGAAAATACGAAAGACCAAAGACAAGAGTTACGTGGTCCTCCAGACCGTCACTGTCACCTATCCCTTTAGTCAGTGTGCTCCCAGAGAAAAGACACATGTAGGGCAGGAAATACAGAAATACATGGAATAGCAAAATATAAATAAGTTTACACATCTATTCATTTACTATCCAGCATTCATCAGGGAGGAGAGTTGAACCAGTTTTCACTCCAGCCCTTTTCTCAAATCAGAGAACAAACGTGAAGAGAGGAGGGGAAATGCGGCAGAGAAGAAAAGCAAAAGTTGATCTTAATTATGTGCACCACATATGATCTTGCATTTGTATTTCATTTATTTACTTTGTTGTTGCTTTTCTACTGGGTTGGCTGAAAAGTCCATTCAAGTTTTTCCCTTGAAAGTCAGCCCCTTGGAACAGGACTGAGCATTACTTTCCCACCTGGCTATACCCCTGTAACCCTTAGATGCGCTTCCTTGGTGGCTCAGACGGTAAAGAATCTGGCTGCAATGCAGGAGACCCAGGTTCAATCCCTGGGTTAGGAAGATGCCCTAGAGAAGGAAATGGCCATCCACTCCGGTATTCTTGCCTGGAGAACTCCACGGACAGAAGAGCCGGCCCGGCTATATAGCCCATGGAGTTGCAAAGAGTTGGACATGACTGAGCAACTAACGCATGTCATATACCCTTATGTATGTGATCTTTCAAAGCTTATTTTCTACAAGATATTAAATAACCTGAAACTCCTAAGTGTTGAGCTTTTCATACACTCAGTGCAGCCATTTATAATATTATCAATAGTAGGTTAGAAGTAATGAACTTAGGAAAATATCTACCAGGGATGCGAGACAATAAATTCTCCTATTGGTTATGTGTATTATTCTCTATAACGATGTTTTTATAATGGAAAAACATAAATACATCTCTCGTAATAATAGAGCTTTAAAGCTTTCAGTCTCTCAAAAGAGGGGATGTTTTTCATCCCTATTTCCCAATATGAGCAAAGGATTCCCTGAGGCACATGAAATTAACCCAGCAATAAACTAGTGATGTGCAAGTATAACAGCTCTCTGAATAAAAAAGCCCTGATTTGTAGTATTTGTGACAGGATGTAATTTCTATGATAAAAATATTCCTACCATGGCAAGTTAAAGCTACCAAAGTTTTAACAACTTGCAAATACTTGATTACTGGAAAATCAATTCTGAGAGCCAGTGCGAGTCAATATAAGTCAGTTCCAGCTCACCAGCATCACATAAAAATAAAATTTAAGATTTCCTTTCAGAAAGTAAACTCATCTATTTAAATAACTTGAATGAGTCAATCAGATTCTACAGTTTCCTCCTTCCAGATTTTCAAATTCTGATTTCCCAAAAAATGTCACCAAAATACCCTGTCAAAGAGCAATGCTGAGTTTATTGCTTATTAAGGTATGGGAGGGGCTTCCCAGATGGCTCAGTGGTAAAGAATCCGCCTGCCAATGCAGGAGATGTGGGTTTGATCCTTGGGTCAGAAAGATGCCCTGGAGGAGGAAATGGCAACTCGCTTCAGTATTCTTGCCTGGGAAATCTCATGGACAGAGGAGACGGGTGGGCTACAGTCCATGGGTGGCAAAGAGTTGGACATGACTAAGCACTCTGGTGGCTCAGACAGTAAAGCGTCTGTCTAGAATGCGGGAGACCTAGGTTCGATCCCTGGGTCGGGAAGATCCGCTGGAGAAGGAAATGGCAATCCACTCCAGTACTATTGCCTGGAAAATCCCATGGACAGAGGAGCCTGATAGGTTACAGTTCATGGGGTCGCAAAGAGTCGGACACGACTGAGCGACTTCACTTTCATTTTTCATTTACAAGGTATAGGAGATCACCTCCTTGAAAGATTCTTGGCAGCATTTCAGAGGGAAGAGAGCAAGGGTAAGCTGTTTAAAAGGTTTTTAGGATCTGGTTTAGGCAGGTATTTTTTTCTTTTATAAAGGCAGGAGAGGGGGAGTTTGATTAGGATAGATCAAGTTTTTGACATAATAGTTTAGGACTGGTGAACACAGCAAGGCAAGGGTTTCAAGTGAATCTTGAAGAGAAAACATGGCTCAGTCCGTAAATAATCTGCCTGCAATGCAGGAGACCTGGGTTCAATCCCTGGGTCGGGAAGATCCCCTGCAGAAGGAATGGCTACCCACTCCAGTATTCTTGCCTGTGATATCCAATGGACAGAGGAGCTTGGCGGGCTACAGCCCATGGGTCACAAAGAGCTGGACACAACTGAGCGGCTAACACTTTCACACACGCATCATCCTGAAAAGGAATATTTATTCTGATGAGGGTATACTGAGGAGTCTAGTGTTTAGATTCGTGGGTTTGGGGAATGTTTCTGAAAAAAATAAAATGACTTGCAACTTTCTCTTTCTGGGCAAGAATTTCATAGAATCTTAAAAATCATCGTAATAAAGTCTGTCAAATAGTAAAGTTACTTTGATGAACACAGCCAAATAATAATGTTCTCCATGGTTATACCAGATTTTGACTGCCAGAACCAAAGGTCCATGAACCTGGAGGCTTCTCTATATGCAAATTAGTGATTTTCCTGTCAAGATTAGGAAGGGGCTATTGATTTTTTATGCCCACATCATGGGGATATACAGAGTTGATGAATACTTTGAAGACACCCACAGAAGCCTGACAAGTATTCTGGAGCTTCAAAATGTAGGAAGAATATCAGGGTGCAAGAAAGTTAAGCATTTTCCAGGCTGGACATGGAACAACAGACTGGTTCCAAATAGGAAAAGGAGTACATCAAGGCTATATATTGTCACCCTGCTTATTTAACTTGTATGCAGAGTACATCATGAGAAACGCTGGGCTGGAGGAAGCACGAGCTGGAATCAAGATTGCCGGGAGAAATATCAATAACCTCAGATATGCAGATGACACCACCCTTATGGCAGAAAGTGAAGAGGACCTAAAAAGCCTCTTGATGAAAGTGAAAGTGGAGAGGGAAAAAGTTGGCCTAACGCTCAACATTCAGAAAACGAAGATCATGGCATCCTGTCCCATCGCTTCATGGGAAATAGAAGGGAAAACAGTGGAAACAGTGTCAGACTTTATTTTGGGGGGCTCCCAAATCACTGCAGATGGTGATTGCAGCCATGAAATTAAAAGACGCCTACTCCTTGGAAGAAAAGTTATGACCAACCTAGATAGTATACTCAAAAGCAGAGACATTACTTTGCCAACTAAGGTCCATCTAGTCAAGGCTATGGTTTTTCCTGTGGTCATGTATGGATGTGAGAGTTGGACTGTGAAGAAGGCTGAGCACTGAAGAATTGATGCTTTTGAACTGTGATGTTGGAGAAGACTCTTGAGAGTCCCTTGGACTGCAAGGAGATCCAACCAGTCCATTCTGAAGGAGATCAACCCTGGGATTTCTTTGGAAGGAAATGATGCTAAAGCTGAAACTCCAGTACTTTGGCCACCTCATGCAAAGAGTTGACTCATTGGAAAAGACTCTGATGCTGGGAGGGATTGGGGGCAGGAGGAGAAGGGGAAGACCGAGGATGAGATGGCTGGATGGCATCACTGACTCGATAGGCGTGAGTCTGAGTGAACTCCTGGAGTTGGTGATGGACAGGGAGGCCTGGCATGCTGCAATTCATGGGGTCGCAAAGAGTCAGACACGACTGAGTGACTGAACTGAACTGAACTGAACTGTAATCAGAAAATTCACAGGTAGTCTTTCCACAGAAATGTTGCAAAATATCTACCACAGCCCTTTCTCTTCTTTGTGATACATACTAATCTCCTTTAAAATACAGATTTCTCAACATAGAGTCCCACTAACACATTGTCTCTGACATTTTAGTGTGAATGAATTATTTTATTCATTGGTTCAGTCCCTCAATCATTCAATCCAAAAATAAAGTGTCTATTAGCTTTCAAGTATGCTATCACCAAGATGGACATAGTTTTTATAAATATATTTGATTAAAGGGGAAAAATAAGGGATAGTATTGACATTGGTTACAAAATCTCCACGGCTCCTGAACTTTCCATTTTAAAATTTCTTAACAGGCATGAAAGAGGCAACAATATATCAGCCTTGTAACTAAAGTCTCTTTAGTTGTGTCTGACTCTTTGTGATCCTATGGACTACAGCCTGCCAGGCTCCTCCATCAATAGGATTCTCCAGGCAAGAATACTAGAGTGGGTTGCAATTTCCTCTTCCAGGGGATCTTCCCAACCCAGGGATCAAACGCACATCTCTTATGTCTCCTGAATTGGCACGTGGGTTCTTTACCAACTAGGCCACCGGAGAAGCCCAGCCTGCCCTTAAGGGATCTCGTAAACTTACTTCCAGTTTCCCAGGTGACACTAGTGGTAAAGAATCTGCCTGCCATTGCAGGAGATGTAAGAGATGCAGATTCAATACCTGAGTTGGGGAGATCCCACGGAGTAGGAAATGGCAACCCATTCCAGTATTCTCGCCTGAAGAATCCCATGGACAGAGGAGGCTGGCAGTCTACAGTCCACGGGGTCATAAAGAGTCAGACACGACTGAGCAACTGAACTACCACCACCATACTTACTTCAGTACAGAATACTGCCTTATTCATTAGCCTAAAATGCATAAAGTCTAGGTATATTGTTAACGTGAAAAGATATAGGAATATTATCATCCCTATCATGTTTTATGGGCACCCTCCAATACTTTGGCCACCTAATGCGAAGAGCTGACTCATTTGAAAAGACCCTGATGCTGGGAAAGATTGAGGGCAGGAGGAGAAAGGGACGACAGAGGATGAGATGGTTGGACGGCATCACCGACTCAATGGACATGGGTTTGGGTGGACTCCGGGAGTTGGCGATGGACAGGGAGGCCTGGTGTGCTGCGGTTCATGGGGTCGCAAAGAGTCGGACATGACTGAGTGACTGAACTGAACTGACAGAAACAGTGAAAGTGATTTCAAAACTTTCTGTAAGAAGAGGCATAAAATTATGATATCAATGAAAATATTATTATTAATTTTTCACTAAAGGTGCCTCCTTTTCCCATTTTTCTGATAAAATCAAGTCACTATTTATTCCACTTTTTCCTTTATTAATTTGAGGCACCTTCCATTTACCTACCTGCTCTCATAATTAGATGCATGTCAGTCTCTGCTGATAATTGAAATAAAATACTGAGTGTTTCCCCTCATAAATATACTCCTTCTGAATAAAATTATACTTTTTTTAGATTACTTCATGTTCCCTCTTTGTGCCCCATGAGACACTGGGAATACTTTTACTCTGCCCCCTCCAGCCCAATTCTTGCTTTTGTGAGACAGTTTGCTACATTTTTATGCTTTTTTTATTCTAGACTATTATTAGACTTTTCTTGTAGTAGATGCCTTCCATTTCAAGAGTCTAGATTCAGCTCCTAACATTATACACTTCCAGGCAACTTATAATTTTCTATTCAATGGATAATTTAAATTGATTCTCCCTGCTTTCTTTCTTTATCCTCCCTTATCTTACTTTCTGATATGGTTCATTTCTTGTTTAATTGGAGCCTTTTGCCAAGTAGTCTTCTGAGATGGAATACACAAGGCATAACTGAAGCTCCTTATACAAAACTCAAACTTATTTATTAATAGTGGGCATATCATACCTGATTAAATGAGATTTATTTTCAGATATGACACTACAGATATAGATTCAGGTGCATAATTTGTCCAGTTATATTCTGGTGAAAAGGAGAATAGATTTTTACTGAAGCTCTATAAATAATACTATTGCTATTAAAGAAAGAACACTAAATAGAAGCATTTCTTACTTCTAAAGGGTCAATTTTATATACATATATATATATGAAACAATGAAACATTAAAAATTCAAACTATATTTCAAACAAATAACCACAATTTAATTTCCTTATCAGTTTGTCTAGTCCCACACTTTTATTCCACTGGATCCAAGGCCAAATAATCTTCTTTCATCATAATATCTGCTTCAAGACTGGAAAAAGTCCTGTAATTCCAAACAGCCCACTGGTAAAATCTGAAAGTCCCCTAAGCATTGTAGACCTTAGAAGTACATATTCAAGTATCTGTTCTTTAAAGTGTCAATATAGTATGTGATAGAGTCCATCACCCATGAGACTCTACAACTGTCCCTCTTTGTTGAGGACTTATACTAGTCTGTAGTAAATAGGAAAGTCTTTAGACAAACATCCAAGGGGAGCTGAAACTTGTTCAATAATGAAACTGAATGACTGGTCAACAATGTAGGGACTAATAGTATCAGAATGGAGGAAAATAATATTCTCTAATGAAGTATAGTACATAACCATTTCATAAGGGTTTGATCATTGTTTTTCCTGCAAATAGAAATGATGAGAGCACCAATAAATCTCAAGGGCTTTCTCACAAAGTGCACAATTTCTGAAATATTTATCTTAATAATATTTTACCTATACAAACTTAACAAGGGAAGAGTCAGCATGTGTTCTGATTTAACAATTACTCCATATAGTTTTTACAGTCATGTTAAATTAATTGTGGAATATGGAACATACTAAACACTCATAATTATTTCTAGCATTCTTAGAGGTATAAAGGTAAGGTACAAATATAAGGTAAAATAATACATCTTTTTTATCTTCCAGGGCCCTCTGTTAATTCTCAAATAGTTTTAGATGTAAAAGACATACTGATTTATTTTTCTAATTTTAGGGTCTAAGTCAAAAGAGTTATTAGAAGAGCTTTGAAGACTTAATTAAGATAACATTATGGATACTGTGAACTAGTACCTGCCTATCTATTTAATCGAAGTGTCAATAAGGTATTTTAAAATAACATCAAGTAGGGTATATTGGGCTTCCTTGGTGGTTCAGCAGTAAAGAATCCTGCAGGAGACTTGCAGGAGACATGGGTTCAATCCCTGGGTCGGGAAGATCCCCTGGAGAAGGAAATAGCAACCCTCTCCAGTATTCTTGCTTGGAGAATCCCATGGATGAAGGATTCTGGCAGGCTACAGTCCATGGAATCATAAAAGATCAGACTGAGAGGCTAAACAATAAACAGAATGACATGATTATAAGGAGTTTTGATTCTTTCACAAGTGAAGGATCTTTGTTCATTATTTTTACTTTTTAAAAAATAATTAAGGACATTACTAAAAAAAACAAAGTCAATACAGAACAGAAAAAAATATTCTGATGAGATACAGAGCCTCTATTATTTGAATAGATTTGACAGGGGATACACAAAAACATTTTTCAATCTCTTGTTAAGATTAATTTATCATTTTAATAGAAAGCTAAATTCTAATTTTTCATTAATATATTTGAAAGTAAAAGATTCACAAGCCCCTTTTCATTCCTTCAATTATCCCAAAACCAAATTCTTCAAAATTGAACAAATTTGCCAAAAATTTAATACATCATAGCTTCTTTTCAGACTAAACTATTATAATTCAAGGCAAATAAAATCACTTTCCTCAAATTCTCAACAACTTGCTCTACATACTCAGATTTTTGTCCTTCGCTGTGCTCTCTTGAGAATATTCTGGGACAAACACACACCCTTTAATGTGGAATTAAATCGCTCTCCTTTTTTTCTTGAAAAAACAAAAGTACATATACAGTTTCATTTTTCTCACACTGCAGCTCCTACTATACTTTCAAGCATCCATATTAATTATCGCTTTTAACTAAAATAACTTCTACTTCACAGAGCAAACTGGAAGATAGAAAACTGAGAAATGTATCATACTTGAGAATTTTATCAGTCGTACAAAACTCATGAATACTAATTACAAAACTTTTTCCACATACACACTTCCTTTACATTGTCATAAGTAACAAAAATAGAACATTCATTAACAGGAATACTCTTAAGATGTAGCAACACTACAGTGTATCAAAGTCAGATGCAAAAGTATATGAACTTGAAATTATGCTTAGTAATCCACGTTTCAGTCTCAATAGTACTTATAAATTATCTGTGTGTCTATTGATTATCTTCTAAATAACAGGTTTTTTAAATTCCGAGATTTTAAGTTACCTACCGATCTTGGAAATGATGTTCAAACTGACACACTGCAAATATAATTATAGCTGTAAAAGTGTTTGTCAGAATTGTGAAAACAAATTTATAATTTTATAATCTTAAGCACTATGTATCTATAATATTAATTTATTTGGTTAATAATCCAGAGTAATGGGTTTAGGAAGTTTATATTAAACTAGTCTCCTCATGAGAAGACATATCCAAATTATGTTTTAAAAAATACACTGTATTATAATGAACACTGATAAATAAACATTTATTAAATCAGTATAATTCATCCAAAGATTCACTTTCATTATGTAAGCTTTGGTTCTTAATATGCTTCTAAGCTTGCAGTTTCTGTAAGAGAGATTTTTTCCCTCATATGCCCAGTGCATTTAAAGTATTAAAAGGTTAGTTGTTTATTTTTCTATGAATTCTAGGAATATTCAATTTATATAAGCATTTGTTCATCTCTAAAAACCAATCAGAACACAGTTCCTCAAACTTACTATACAATGTAATCTAATTTATTAATATCTTCCAGAAGTAAGAAAATATTTCACATTCACATACAAGAGGTAAAGGTTTTTCTGAATTACAAACACACAGCTTTTAGCCCAGCTACACAACTTCAACTGCAGGTCAAAAGTAAACCCAGAAAGTCAAAAGTTCATCAGTCTAGATTTCAAGAGCCATTCATTACTCTTCCCAATGGTCACCAAGTATTTTTCAACTGATTTGAGCTCACAAGTAGGAAAACTGGAAAAGATCCCAATCGATCAAACCCCCACTCTTCAGAGACTAGATCTCCATCATCCATTGACAGAGATCACCAATGATCAGGCCATAAAACCAAATTCCCAACCACTGCTGCCACCAATGCGGAACGACTTTACTGAGCATGAAGAATTGATGCTTTGAGTCCCTCAGACTGCAAGGAGAGCCAACCAGTCCATCCCAAAGAAAATCAGTCCTGAATATTCATTGGAATGACTGATGCTGAAGCTAAAACTCCAATACTTTGGCCACCTGATGCAAAGAACTGACTCATTTGAAAAGACCCTGATGCTGGAAAAGATTGAAGGCGGGAGGAGAAGGGGATGACAGAGGATGAGATGGTTGGATGACACCACCAATTCAATGGACATGAGTTTGAGTAAACTCCGGGAGTTGGTGAGGGACAGGGAGGCCTGGTGTGCTGCAGTCCATGGGGTTGCAAAGAGTCAGACATGACAGAGCCACTGAACTGACTGACTGACCATGCAGGAACTGGAAAAAGTAAAACCACAAAATCAAGAAAGAGAGAAATCTGAAGAAGCAGAGCATCTGCAAAAGCTAAACTTCTGTTGCTGCTTGACATTTACTCCAGGGGACAAGAAAAGAATGCTTGAGCATAAGCATGTCCAGGTGACTTCAAAGAAGCAACCATTTCAGCCAAGTGCACTTGGGCATTTCAATGGAGAATCTCCAAAACTGTTACAAGCATCATTTTCAAAAAGGTAAAACCACAATTCTAATGCAATAGGAGCACTTGCCAATGTTTTTTTAACTCACTAAAAATAAGAGAAACAGTAAACTCTTTGAAAGAGGGGAGAGAGAGCAATTCGGTGAGGATTCAGGAAGGTAGGCAGAAAGAAAGAGACAAAAAGGAATGTAAAGATAAAATTGCTGAGTTAGATACAAAACTGCTTTATGGCTTACAGAGTCATAAACTATATCCCTTGGCAGGTGCCTGTTTCATGAAACAGAAATTATTTTCATCTCTACCAGACAAAATCTGCATATTAATTTCAGCCACTACAGACTTATAGAATATTTTAGTCAATAAAAAGTCAAGCCTAGCCCTGCACAGAGAAAGCACCCAATAATCCCTTTGTCATAGTCCAAGTTTGGGACCATTTTTTTCTAAGAATTCAAGAATTTCTACCATACCTCAATATATCCTTTTTTATGCACCCTACTGAAATCTGGGGAGCACTTTCAGAGTACAGACTTAGATTTAGATCTTTTTTCAAATCAGGGACAGTTAGCCCACGATGCTGTGTGCAGCCATTGGGAGGAGGGCATGAGGATGGAGATTGTTCTTAAAGTAAGCAGAAACGTGGGAAAATTGAACTGTTTGACTAGAAAGGATAAACCATGTCATATTTAGCTTGAAATAAGCAAAGTGCTCACGTCTAGACTCCCTTCTCCACCGCCAAATCTCAGGCTGGCATTAGAACCAAGTTGTCCTCTCTGAGTGATTTGTTCATTCACTCAGTGAACTTGTTTACCTGGGTTCTTTAGTTATTTTGTTATCCTTCAGAGGGTAGGATATTTATAGAATGGGTCAAGTCCAAAGCCACATTGAGTCAGAAGAGAACTTTTGGTAAAATGAGAGGAAAGTTAGAACTTAGGTTTCTACAAAATGAAGAGGCTGTTTGGATTTTTTGTTTGTTTGTTTGTTGCTTTTTTGCTTTTGATTTTTCTCATACCTGCTGCAAAAAAAATGAACCCAGGGGCTGCCTTGCAATCGGACCATCTCCTAAGGATGCCTTAAACCAGCACTTCTGTAGGCCTGAGACCAAATCGTTCTCCTCTCTGACTTTAGTAGTCTAACTTGGGTGTCTTTTCTTTCCTTTTTACCCACTGTGTACGTGAGTTTAGAAGACAGATACCAGTTAGGACTCTGGGCTATATTTTAGGGGTTGTGGTTCTTAGCATGCTTGTTAAAGTTTACCTCAACCACTTAAGTCTGACTGCTGGATAAGAAAAACATTTTTGTGGCATATTGTGATACAGCTCAGCTCCCAAGGAAAGTAAATTTAAGTTTGGAATTAAACCTCCAGCTATTTACAATTTATCTGTACCTGAATTTATCTTTTACCTATCACCTTTGCAATCTGGGGCAGAGGTGGGAGACTGATTACTAATGATACTGTACTTAAGATAATGGGCCTGGCTTTATAGAGGTGGAGAATAACACATTCTTTAAGATTACATAAGGCAGCTCGAATGGCCCCAGAAGATTTTACTGCTTCAAAAGAAGAGACAAACTTAAAGCATTGTCAATATCATTAGAACCTTGCAATGGGTTTGAAGATTTTCCTGTTTTGTTCCTATTTGATATCCATAATTATTCAAAGATGCAATAAGAAAACAAACCTTACTAAATATTTAAACGGTAGCTTGAGTCTACTTCTTTTCCTTTACAAACAAAAAACACTGCTTGCTTTTACTTTGACTGACTTATAACTTTAATATCATTTCACTGTTTTATAAAAATACAAAAACATAAGGAAGGATATAAAAGTTATCCATAGTCTCTGCAACTAGAAGTAACCTCTGTTAGCATTTTGATGAATTCATACATATATGCATAAAACTAATGAGTTCAGTCATATCTATATATTCATTTTACTAAATGATTTAGACAATGTAGAGCTAGTTTTTAAGTAACACGAACTTTTTTCAAAACCCTATCTGAATTTATATTTTTTCTAATTACAAAATCCAAGAGTAACATAAGTTTTAGTTTAACATTCCTTTACTTCCCAATTCTTACCAGTACTGCCTAAGATTAAGTACCAAAAATATTATCAAATTGTTTTTCATTCTGTCAGTTCAGTTCAGTCACTCAGTCATGTCCGACTCTTTGCGGCCCCGTGAATCGCAGCACACCAGGCCTCCCTGTCCATCACCAACTCCCGGAGTTCACTCAGACTCACATCCATCGAGTCAGTGATGCCATCCAGCCATCCCATCCTCGGCCGTCCCCTTCTCCTCCTGCCCCCAATCCCTCCCAGCATCAAAGTCTTTTCCAGTGAGTCAACTCTTTGCATGAGGTGGCCAAAGTACTGGAGTTTCAGCTTTAGCATCATTCCTTCCAAAGAAATCCCAGGGCTGATCTCCTTCAGAATGGACTGGTTGGATCTCCTTGCAGTCCAAGGGACTCTCAAGAGTCTTCTCCAACACCATAGTTCAAAAGCATCAATTCTTCAGTGCTCAGCCTTCTTTACAGTCCAACTCTCACATCCATACATGACCACAGGAAAAACCATAGCCTTGACTAGATGGACCTTAGTCGGCAAAGTAATGTCTCTGCTTTTGAGTATGCTATCTAGGTTGGTCACAACTTTTCTTCCAAGGAGTAAGCATCTTTTAATTTCATGGCTGCAGTCACCATCTGCAGTGATTTGGGAGCCCCCCAAAATAAAGTCTGACACTGTTTCCACTGTTTCCCCATCTATTTCCCATGAAGTGATGGGACCAGATGCCATGATCTTCGTTTTCTGAATGTTGAGTTTTAAGCCAACTTTTTCACTCTCCACTTTCACTTTCATCAAGAGGCTTTTGAGTTCCTCTTCACTTTCTGCCATAAGGGTGGTGTCATCTGCATATTTCACTTTAAATTTTTATTCTTATATTTCATTTGAGTAACAATTTAAAATAATTACTTGGGCTTCACTCTATACATATATCTGACATTAGTGCTCTCATCATGGTCCTTTAGGACAATCTAATTTTCTTTAATTGATGTATAGTTGATTTCCAATGTTGGGCTAGTTTCTGGTATATAGCAAAGTGATTCAGTTATACATATACATATTTTTCCTATTCTTTTCCATTATGGTTTATTATAGGATACTAAATAGAGTTCTCTGTGCTATACAGTAGGATCTTGTGATTTATCTAATATTTTCTATATAGTAGTTTATATCTACTAATCCCAAACTCCTCATTTATCCCTTCCCACCCCTTTGGGCTTCCCTGGTGGCTCAGATGGTAAAGAATCTGCCTGCAATGTGAGAGACCCAGGTTAGATTCCTGGGTCAGGAAGATCCCCTGGAGAAGGGCATGGCAACCCACTCCAGTATTCTTGACTGGAGAATCCCATGGACAGAGGATCCGGGCGGGCTACAGTCCACGGGGTCGCAAAGAGTTGGACATGACTGAGCAACTAACACTCACACCACCCCTTTTCCCCTTTGGTGACCATAAATTTGTTTTCTATGTCTAAGAGTCTGTTTCTCTTTTGTCATTAAGTTCATCTGGGGGATTCCCTGGGGGTCCAGTGGTTAGGACTCCTTGCTTTCACTGCCGAGGGCATGGGTTTGATCCCTGGTCAGGGAACTAAGATCCCGCACACAGACAAAAAATAAAAATTAAAAAAAGATTTTTGAGTCATATATAGGATAATCTATTTTATTTTCTTTTCCTTAGAAGTATCTCTCATTTTTCTAGATTGATAACTTTGTTTTTCTGCTGGAAATTCACATTTTCACCAGCATATACCTGATTTTTTTATCTTCCTTGAAACATTTTCCTCAATCCATACTGTCAGGTGTTTTTTTCAGACCCAGAAACTTTTCCTTACACATCTTTGATTATACACTTATTTATACTTTCTATTCATTTAGTCTCATCTTCAAGGATGCCAATTATTCATACCTTCACCTTCCATTCCCCAAATCTATCATTTTTTCATTTTATTCTGCAGTATAAAATGGATTCTACATTAACTATCCCCAAAGTAGCTTTTAATTCTGCAGGGGAGTTTTCATTTTTAGGGATTCTTTTCTTAACATTGGCATATCTTTATCCACTCTCCCTTCAAATACTCTTTCACAGATACCCTTCTCTTTGCCTTTTCATAACTCAAAGCAGGTATATTTTAAATTTCCTTCTTTTACTATGATGACCTTTCACACATGGTTTTTTTTATACACCCAGTTTGCTCCAAAAGCAATTGAGAAGGTATCCCTCCCCTCTCCCCCAAGCGTTTTATACATTTATTTATTTGGGCTGTGCTGGTTCTTTCTTGATGCACAGACTACTCTCTGGTTGTGGTGCACGGGCTTCTCATTGCACTGGCTTCTCTTGTTGTGGAGCACGGACTCTAGGGTGCACAGGCTTCAGGAGTTGCAGCTCACCGGCACTAGAGTGCCAGCTCAGCAGCTGTGGCTCACGGGTTTAGTTACTCTACAGCATGTGAGATCTTCCCCTTCTGAGGAATCAAACCCATATCTCCATGTCTAGTTGGTCATCATGAAACATTAGAAACCTCTGTATATGTTTGGGGGGTTTAGGTTACTTTTTAGGAACCTGTTTAAGATGAAGGAGTATAAATAAGATAAAAATAATATCAAAAGTATGCATAATTCATTATATTTTAGTCTGTCCTGGGTAATTTTATCAAATGAAATGGATAGCTCTTTCTATTTCTATAGGCTGTTTCTTGTAATTTTTGCAATTAAAATAATGGCCAGTTCTCTCAACACTGCACCAGAAGTTAGGGGCCAAGTCCCAGTGAGTGTGGGTGTCCTGAACATTTGAGACTGTCGGGACTCGTAGAATCTCTGCTTAGCGGGACAGTATACCAACCTTTGGGCTGTGACTGAGTAGTCCTTTGTGTGGTGAACAAGGTCACCAATAATGGTCACAAAGGCCAACAGTGATAGGAAAAAAGTGTTGTGGATGAGTTCAGTTGTTCACCTCTCCCTGACACAGTGAGTTGCTAAGCAGTAGCTCAAACTTCTGTTTGAGACTTCCCTTAAATCTTAACCTTGATAGAATTTCCATCCTCTCCTCCAAGCATCCCCTGTCTAGTTTCATCATGAATATGGTAGATGAAGGAAACAAATTTTCTGAAATTAATATAGACAGAATATTTTGTATTTCTTACTATGCTTCTTACTTATGCACAAGTGCATGAGTAAAAAGCAGAAGTTCTAAATAGAGATTCCAAGGGATTGATGAGCTGTTTACTTTCTCATGTCATCAATTATCATGGCCAATAAATCAATTGCACTGATTGGCTCCCTACAGCACTGTGTAGGATGCATTTCTTCATCCATTTACTGTTACTCTTTAATGATCATTATCTGGCCCGGTTCCAGTACCCAGTGAATCGGCAATGCTTCAACAGTCAACTAGACTAAAATCTTTCTGCTTCTGTATTTTTTAAGTATCAGTGCATTCACTTAACTAACATCACTACCTTGCCTAACTTTTATTTTAAGCACTGTTCTAGACTTGTGGGGATTATATCATAGTCCTTGCTTTCATGACAGTATGTGAATAATTATCATTTGAGCTAGTGTTTAAAAACACTGCACAAGAAACACAGTAAAATGTCACAGAGATACAGAAGGAGGAATAAGTGCTTTCATCTGAGATTAGAGAACATTTCACAGAGGACTTAGTATGTGAGTTTATCTATAAGAGTAAGTACAGACGACATTAAGAGATGATGGAAGGATGCTCCTAGGAAATAGAGTAGCATGGAAATGTATATGAGTATTTTTTTTTAAAGGCAAGTAGCACAGTTTGAGGGGTAGGGTAACTAAAGGTGGATAGAATAAGATGTAATTTTGGAAATGTAGGTTTGAAATAAGTCAGGAGAAACTTTGAGTGAGTGCCCGCTTAAAATGTTCAAATATCCTTTTGATCCCTCCAGAAAATAAAATAAACTTTGAAATTTTATTTAAATTCTATTTCCCAATTTTTCTATCTGAAAGAATTTCTTGTTTGCAAGGGAAATATTTTCAAAATCTACAGATTAAATGTCCTAAAATATCAATTGAGTGTTTCTTAAATAAATTAAAATTTCTCGTTTCACCAAGCACATTATATGTTAGAGAGCGACACCTAATGGTAATATGTTATTTTACAGCCAATTCTGTGATTCAGGAGAAAAGATAATAAAAAGGATAGAAAGGGGTTAGGCAAGCTCTCCCGAAAGAGAGAATTCCCTGGACTACAGTAAGGGCTGTGATGACCCTAAGGACAGTAAGAGGACATGGCAAGTGATTGTGAAGGGCCCCAAATTTCCTGAAAGTACTTAATGGAACATAAATTACTAGTCAGCATTTGGGATTCTCCATGCCTGTGTTCTCTGGATCTGCCAGAGGATAACAAGCCTAAAGTACTTTTATCTAAGAATAGTATAAGAGTGAAAATGTACATCTATATAATACTAGGTTCTTCAGATTCCCAGGAATTATAATGTATGATGCTTTCAAATCGTGGTGCTAGAGAAGCCTCTTGAGAGTCCCCTGGACAGAAAGCAGATCAAACCAGACAATCCTAAAGGAACCTGAATAGTCATTGGAAGGACTGATGCTGAAGCTGAAGCTAAACTACTTTGGTCATCTGATGTGAAGGGTCAACTCATCGGAAAAGACCCTGATGCTGGGAAGGATTGAGGGCAGGAGGAAAAGGGGGATGACAGAGGATGAGATGGTTGGATGGCATCGCTGACTCAATGGACATCAGTTTGAGCAAACTCTGGGAGATAAAGGACAGGAAAGCCTGGTGTGCTGCAGTCCATGGGTTTGCAAAGAGCTGGACACAACTAAGCAATTCAACACAACACATCAAGACAAACCCCAAATGTCCAAATGTTTGTCTAACATCACACATAATAAAAATTTATAAGAATGGTCACACATTCTATCACTTGTGTCTTTCTAAAACAAGGAGGTTACATCACAAAGTATCATAAAACGCCTTAAACCCCCAGAAGTTACTCTTCCACTACCTCCAGTTCAAATGCCAGGGCAGCATCTGCCTATCCACGGTAGTGACTTTACGCTGGGGGACCGTCTCATCTGCTCACATCTTGTAAATGGAGAGGGGGATGATCCAGGCTAGGGTACACGCCCCCAAGCACATGGTGCGGGAGGGCAAATACAACCCATTAGAAAGTCACACAATGACTTTTTTCGTTTCACCTTCAATGAACACATTCTCTTTTTTTTGTTTGTTTGTTTGGGTTTTTAAAATTTATTTATTTTAATTGGAGGCTAATTACTTTACAATATTGTATTGGTTTTGCCATACATTAACATGAATCCGCCACAGATGTACATGTGTTCCCCACCCTGAACCCCCCCTCCCTCCTCCCTCCCCGTACCATGCCTCTGAGTCATCCCAGTGCACCAGCCCTGAGCATCCTGTATCCTGCATCGAACCTGGACTGGCGATTCGTTTCACATATGATATTATACATGTTTCAACGCCATTCTCCCAAATCATCCCACCCTCGCCCTCTCCCACAGAGTCCAAAAGACTGTTCTATACATGTCTCTTTTGCTGTCTTGCATATAGGGTTATCGTTACCATCTTTCTAAATTCCATATATATGTGTTAGTATACTGTATTGGTGTTTTCCTTTCTGGCTTACTTCACTCTGTATAATAGGCTCCAGTTTCATCCACCTCATTAGAACTGATTCAAATACTCCATTGTGTATATGTACCACAGCTTTCTTATCCATTCATCTGCTGATGGACATCTAGGTTGTTTCCATGTCCTGGCTATTATAAACAGTGTTGCGATGAACATTGGGGTACACGTGTCTCTTTCAGTTCTGGTTTCCTTGGTGTGTATACCCAGCTGTGGGATTGCTGGGTCTTATGGCAGTTCTATTTCCAGTTTTTTAAGGAATCTCCACGCTGTTCTCCATAGTGGCTGTACTAGTTTTCACCAACAACAGTGTAAGAGGTGAACACATTCTCTTGATCCCCCTTCTAAGACTGGCAAGCTTAGAAAAAAATGCTCAGTTGTTAGATGAACAGAAAACGAGTTCTCACTTACCCTCTGCCTGTAGTATGAAGATCTGTCATCTCTCTGATTGGCTGGGACTCTGGGCTGCAATCCATGAATCCTGGACTGGAAAAGAAAAAGCAAAAGTTAGCACAGAGCACCTAGGTCATTTTAGGTTCTCAGTTTGCATTCTACTCACATCTTCAAGCAGTACACACACCAAAAAAACTAAAATAATCCTCTTTGCTTATATTCTAACTGGGTACACTTCATTTCAGCTTTTAGCTCAGGTTTTATCATTTTAGCTTGCACCATGACTTTGAATTATATTTCTATTAGAATGTAAGTTTGTGGATACCATTTTCCAAAATGACATTAATTTAATGCCATGTACTGTGCTGTTATGTGCTATCACAGAATTATGTACAAGGAAATGGCTGACAAAAAATAAGCAACCCTTGTTTCCAATATCAAGTGTTTGTTTTTCCTCTACATATGCATTGTAAGATAATATTCTTATGCACATTAGGTTTACTCTAGTCTCTTAGCTTGACTCAGCAAGATTTATATTATATAATGCCCAAAATAGACATCAAACATTTTCAATTCCTAGTCTTATTTACACTGTAATCTCCCAAGAACTTATGAAACATTGGAGGAAGGGAAGGATGTTCAAATATGCAAGGACTATCCTAAGTCATGAACATTGGCTGGCAATGCCAATGGAAGCATTATTATTATTGAATCTGGAAGGATTTGATGAGAGTAATCAGGGTTTATAGGCGCCAACTGCCTTTTCCAGCCCCCAGAGGCAGAGGTAACTAGTATGGCTGGTGGGACCTGATGTTTCCTAGGGTGGCCCTGCATGTTAATGGCTGTGCCAGGACAGGCTCCTTGGTGGGTTATAAAGAAAAAGCAGGCGGAATAAGTGTTCCCAGGAGGATGGCACAGGGTTCTTTCCACCTGGTTGGAAGCCTACCCCTGTGACAAGAACAATCCTAAAGGGACTGATTCTCCCTTCATCTCTCCTGCTCCCCCGACCTCTAGCAGAATAATGTTCCCACAGAGAATCACAAAAAGATAGTGATGCCTCCTGTCCACAAGCTTATTAATTTACTTTTGCAGGAACACCCCAAGCCTGATGTTCATCCTCTTCTAAAACCACAGCTAGGGGGCTTCCCTGGTGGCTCAGTGGTAAAGAATCTGCCTGCTAATGCAGGCGACACCGGTTTGATCTCTGGTCCAGGAAGATCCCACATGCTGCAGGACAACTAACCCCATGTGCCACAACTACTTAAGCCCAAGCACTGCAGAGCCTGTGCTTTGCAGTAAAAGGAGTCGTCGCAATGAGAAGCACGCATACCACAACTAGAGAAGGGCCCACGCAGCAATGAAGACCCAGCACAGCCAAAAATAAATAAAATTATTGAAAAAAAAAAAAAACCTCACAGCTTGGGCAACATCCCTTGTAAAATTAGATAACAAACAGCTACATAAAGTCTGTACCACACGAGTACCACTCACATACAAGAACTTCTCAACTTTTCTTGGGCATATTGTGGTGCGTGAATTTCTTTAAGCAATATATATTAGTAGCTTATTTCTAAATGAAATCTGAACTTTTCTGTCTTTTGATGAATGAATTTAACCTATTCACATCTTGTGTGAAAGTAAATATGCATCCTTAACCCTTTTGTTGATTTGAGGTTTACTTTTTATTATTCTTTATTGTTGTGGATCCATCTGTTCATAGTGGTCTCCAGACACATACTCTAGAGCAGCACCATCCGATAGAATGTTCTGTGGGGAGGGAAATGTTCTAAATCTCTGCTACCCAATTCAGTAACCTGTAGCCACAAATGGCCATCGTGCACTTGATATGTGGTTACTGCAACTGAGGAACTGAAATTGTTATTTAAAGTAATCTTGGTTAATTTAAATGGTCACATCTGGCCCGTGGCTATTGCACTGAACCGTGTAACCTAGAAGCCTTTGTCAGCCTGGTAAACTAGGAGAGGAGGGTCCCCACTTGACAGGCAGAAGCCAGCAGCCTGAGTCCAGCCTGCTTTGCCAGTGATTCCAGAGCAAAGGAGGGTCCAGGTAGCATAGAGGAGAAGAAAACCTCCATCTTCAAGAGGCTCTGGGTCAGCTCTCCAGATGTGTTTTCTCTCTGCAGACTCCTGCCATCAAGAGCACTGAAAGTATCATCTCCAGGACTCTGTCTCCATGAGACCGGGAAGCCCTTTGGTTAAGGGATCTCTGCCTGACGTCTTACTGAAGATGGTGGGTAGACAGTCCCCTTCCTCAAGCATACTTGACTTCCTGCTCTGCTTCTGGCCCTGGACTCAGACCTGTGGCTCTCCAACTCAAAGAGAATGTAGGACTGGGGAGTTCATTGGGAACCACACATGGCAAATAGGCTGGCTCCTTTTCAAGAGGACCCAGAGGCTTCTGCTTGCTGGATTCTGAAGAAGCCACAAAAAATCTCTCATTTCACTGTAGGCTTTGAGGAGGGACCAGCCCTCACCGTTTCTGTCTCTGAACTCTCCACTGGCAGCCTAGGTGTTCTCTCAAGCTTCCTCTTGTAGTTGTTATCTGTTCCAGTAGGAAATGGGAAGGGGGCTCTCAAGCCTGTCATATTCCTAGAATCTCCTCCAGAAAATTCTCTGTGAAAGTGTTACATCTTTATCCTAACTGCTCTCCAACTGAATAACTGAGGAGTTGGAAATACTAGGCCATTTCAGCCTGTTCACCACGGTTGGATGGAGCTTTTCTGAAACTTAGCTTTCCCTACATTCCACTGAAGGCGTCTTTCCCTGCTGAACATACTCTGTCCTCTGCAGCAGCTCCCCTCCCGAACTCTCCTTCATTTTTTTTCTTTTTGGAATGTATCTCATTCATTATTAACATTTTAGAACTACAGGAGACTAAAGACTAAGTCCCCAAATTTACACAGGTGAGGTAAGAGAGTCACAAGGAAGGACAAGTAGAAAGCCTGTGTAGGCCGTCACATTCCCTTCCTCTCCTACACCATCAACTGCAGAAGCCTCTCCTGTTGGCCTCCAAATCCTTCTCAACAGAATACTCCAGGCAGCCTCTTCATATTTAATCATAAATGTGACTGGCATCATACAGCAAGCCCATTTGCTGATCCAGTGTTAAGTGATGTTAGAATTAAGCCTGAGGCCTGAACTCCTGTCCCCTGTTTCTCAGGCCACTCACCTCTCTACTGACTCACCATGCTGTGCTTATGTCCAAATGCCATGTTTTCTTGCTTCACAGCCTCCCAGCCACGTTTCATTAAGGGCTAAGTTTTCCAGAAAACATCTAATCATGGTTTTGTCTTTTAACTTATTCTTCTTAAAGAAGGAAAACATCGATGGGTTAAAAAAAAATCAAAATTTGGGAACAGCAGGTACAAACTATGATATATAGAATGGATAAATAACAATGCCCTACTGTGTAGCACAGGGAATATATTCAATGTCTTGTAATGAACCATAATGGAAAAGAATTTTTTTAAATACCACAAAAAAAAATCAAACCAATATAAAAGTATAGTCTGAGAAGTCATGCTCCCACCCTGTCACCACCTACACCATCCCTCCACTTTTATTAGTTGCTCATTTATCCTTCCAGGGTTTCTTTGTGCAAATACAAGCAAACCAAATATATATTTTTATTTTCTGCCCTGGTTATACACAAAAGGTAGCATATTATATATAATTTTAGCACCTTGCCTTTTTAAATTTAATATACTCTGGAAATGGATCGTCCTCATTTTTCAGCAGATACAAAATCATGTAACCTTTGACATTTAGCTCCTTCAAACAGGGATCCAACGTGCAATGCCCATCTGCTTCAGCCCTGCGTTTGTCCTCTCTGAAAAGCAATGCCACTGGACAGTTAATGTCTAAATGGCCCTTTTTGCATAACCTTGAAGATCATTCCTGATCTTCCTCAGTAGGTGAAGTTTTTTCTATTATCCAGCAGTATGGCCAACACTTGTATTTTAAAATAAACTTAATTAAAGCCACCACTCTTTTGAGAGACATTTTTTTTAAGGCATGGAGATACACATAAATCATCATAATGGCATTGACAAGAGTTCAGAATTTTGGAGTTGCCAAGTAGAAACCTGGAGGCTTCAGAATTGATTTTGTTAATAAAAGTGGAGGCCTAGTTATTACACATCTGCTCCTAAAACTGCTCTCAGTTCCATTCTTGGAAAGCCTGCGGCTTCCCTGGCTTGTAGGCTCCTGGTAGAGCCCTTTAGATCTATGGGACCGCCCCAAAATTAACCCATCAGACTGAATACTGATTAAATGGGCCCCAAAGTATCCACCCATACTCTTTTGTCAATTTCCCTGAGTGTTCCTGGTCATCAGAAGACAGAGTAGAGTCTGTGGTCCATGTAGTCTCTTGTACTTGGATCTTTATTACCTTCGACATATGAACAAATCACTTACGCATTTTTCAGTTCCTTTGAATTGTCCTGATAATACAGAATGAGCCCTCCCTAAAAAGCCAGCATCTCTCTGAGAAAAGAATAAATGCTGGGGACATTATACAAAGCAAAGAAACAGATTTAAGGATACATATCCAACATACCCTCATTTCCTTCCCAGCACTTATTAGATGGCCAATTTCTTTTAACAAAGGTTAAGAAAACAACAGAGGAGCCTGGTGGGCTACAGTCCATGAGGTCGCAAAGAGTCAGACATGACTGAAGTGACTTATTGGACACGACTCCATATGGATGGAGACAGAGAATAACAAGACCTTGAAGCTTGGGTTATTGATGCCAGATAAGTGGAGACGTCACACGGAGGCTATTTTGCCTCTTTCGTACCACTGCTCCCAGGAGGCTCAGTGGTAAAGAATCCGCCTGCCAATGCAGGAGACACAAGAGATGCAGGTTCAATCTCTGGGTCGGGAAGATCCCCTGGAGTAGGAAATGGCAACGCACTCCTATATTCTTGCCTGGAAAATTCTACAGACCGAGGAGCCTGGCAGCTAAGGTCACAAAGAGTCAGACACGACTGAGCCTGCATACACGCAATGCGGCTGCTCCCCAGAAAGAGACGATGTGGGGACTCTGTGAGGAGAGCACGCCAGGCCTCAGGATGGAGCAGACACCAGCAAGTCAGTCTCAACACTAGACAAGAGCATTAGCCTTAACAGCACTAATTAGTAATTTATTTCTTCTTTGTGTAGCTGAGCACTTAATGATCTGAATCTTGGGAGGTAACTGAGTAATAGGTCACTGCTGGACAAGCCATCTTGAATTTAGAAGCTGCTATTGTTTTTTACATTACCCTCAAGTACCATCATTAAGTTGTGAGCAAAACCAATTTTCTTAATCATCCCCAATCTCCCCACCCCTTCTTCACTAGGATAATATCATCAATAGGCTTCACAAATTGGGCATTTGAGATTTAGTTGAATTAGTAACACCTCAAAGATCACTTATGGCTGCAGCAATCAGCCTCCAATTTCATCTAATTAGAGAGCAAGATTATTTCCCTAAATCCTCACTAATATTTTGAGTTGACAAACAATGGAGCAATCCTGGTAAAGAGAATAAATGAGTTTCATAAAGCCACTGCTTTCCCGTTCCCTCTTCAATAACCTGACCACTATGCCCTGTGTGCAAATTTAAGTGTCGAGAACAGAACACATAAGCATTCGTCACAGCAGTCATCAGCCAAGAAAGCTCTGAGAAACTGCCCTGAACCAGAAGCGTTTAACTCTGGGGCTGCCATCCACCAGGAACAATGCTACTGCTTTTATGCTTAAATTCTTAAACAGTCAGGGACAGAAACAAATTTTGCTTGCTCCCCCATCATGACATTACTAAGTATTTGCTAAAGCTGCTGCTGCTGCTAAGTCACTTCAGTCATGTCCGACTCTGTGCGACCCCATAGACGGCAGCCCACTAGGCTCCTCTGTCCCTGAGATTCTCCAGGCAAGAATACTGGAGTGGGCTGCCATTTCCTTCTCCAATGCATAAAAGTGAAAAGTGAAAGTAAAGTTGCTCAGTCGTGCCCAACTCTTAGTGACCCCATGGACTGCAGCCTACCAGGCTCCTCCATCCATGGGATTTTCCAGGCAAGAATACTGGAGTGGGTTGCCACTGCCTTCTCCTTGCTAAAGCTAATTTCTCCCAATAAATTATAACTCATTCCCCAAAGTTATTTCTCAAATATATTTGCATGTGTGCTAAGTTGCTTCTGTCCCATCTGACTCTGTGCAACCCTGTGGACTGTAGCATGCCAGGCTCCTCTGTCCATGGAATTCTCCTGGAAGAAATACTGGAGTGGGTTGCCATGCCCTCCTTCACTCAAGGACACTATGGAGCACCTAAAAAGATGAGGGTGTGGAAATCTGATCAAGCCTGCTCTAGTTTGGTAAATGACAGCTTTTTCCATCTGAGACAGCATCTGTAGCCTGTGTCTATTTTGAGCACATGGGCTGCATGCTAAGTTGCTTCAGTCATGTCCAACTCTTCGTGACCCTATGGACTGTAGCCCACCAGGTTCCGCTGTCCATGGGATTCTCCAGGCAAGAATACTGGAGTGGACTGCCATCTCCATCTCCAGGGGATCTTCCCGACCCAGGGATCGAACCGCATCTCTTATGTCTTCTGCACTGGCAGGCAGCTTCCGCTTTATCTCTAGTGCCAACTGGGAAGCTTGAGCACATGTGAAGATATTAAAATTAATTTCAAATTGGATGCAGTGTTGGCAACTATGCCCCATGGGTAACAAGATGAGAAATTACATAGCAGATGCACAGAACAGGGGGTAGAGAAGAACTGAATGAAGAGAAGGAAATAAATAGAAGACAGCAAAGAAGAGAAGAGTTAAAGGGGGAGAGAGACCCTGCTGAGGCTGTCTTGACACAAGGGGGTCTGGTAGGTCAGGACCTGGGCTGGCTGACAGAGTCCTATAAATGTGTCTGGCTTTGTCCCAAAGCTGTTAATGCACAGGGACCCTGGCAGGGTCATTCTATACCTCGACTTACTTGGCAACATTATTCTGGAAGATAAAGGGAGAGACTGTATTGGGGAAGCAATAAGAAGAGTGTGTCCAGTGGGATCCTGGGGAATCTGGGTTCCTTCTTCCTCAGGCTGGGTCCCTTAACATTTGTCCTCAGCTGTATTAAATGTCACCCATTTCTGCCATTTGAAATCAAAGGAATGCAATGGGCAGAGTTTGCAACTTGCTTTCTAGAAACTTAAATGTTTAGTCATTTATTTTAAAGCTAATGACTCACTTTCGGGTGTGCAAACTTACATTTCCTAGAAGTCTGGAAAGCCACCTAAACCTCTTGATTTTCTGAGGACCAATATTATAGCTTATTAAGGCAAATGTCAACAAAGCAGAGAGAGCCTGTCCATTGTTTTCCCACTCTCCATAAGTGCAAACAGCACTCCCGTGGGAGTCTGAAGACCTGTTTATTTTTCAACTGACAAAGGTGAAAGCCATTAAGCGGTGGAGCCAGCTCTGAGCTCCATTGTATCAGACTCCATCATGTCCCACGCTTGCTCCCTGACCTCTAAACCACACATCAGTCAGTCCTTTGTACCCTGATTAATAACCGAATATTTTTCAGACTTCATAGAGATCTGAGAAATGCCAAGATGCTAAAGAGCAAGTCAAAGGGTCCCACCTTCTGCTAATGGCTGCCTGCTTTGTGTGAAGTCATCCTCAATTTTGTGGAACTGAGGACCCTTTTAATAGCTAATATTTACTAAGCACTGAGTAAGCTATGTGCTATGTTCTGAACACTGCCTGTGTATCAACTCATTTATCATTCACAACTATTCTAAGAAGTAGTCTTCCCATTTTGCAGATAAAGAGACTGATTCCTAGAAAGGTTAAGGGGTCCAAGGCCTCACCACAAATGAGTGGGGGTGCCCAAGTATAAACTGTGGTTCCAAATTGTACCTCCTTCTGTAAGACCTAGCCACCATCTGCCTGTCTTCTCTCTTCTTTTTCACACACACACACACACACACACACACACACACACACATCTTTTTAACATAAAGGAATTATATCCATGATATAGCTCTACAATAAACAATAGATCTTAAAGCTCTTTTGCTATCTATGCATATTGATATGCCATTCTAAGAGATGCAAATAGTCAAATGTCACCTTGTCTGAGGGTGTCCCTGGCCATCTTTATAAAACAGCACTCTCCCCATCTCTGTCATTCTCATCCCTTACTTTATTTCTTCTCGCTTTTATCAACCCAAACATATTTATTTGTTTACTGTCTATCTCCCGCCACTAAAAGGTAAGCTTTATGAGACAGAACTTCCTTGTTTGTACTGCTATATTCCCAGTCTATAGAGCAGTGCTGGCACCTCAGAGACACTCAAAACATTTTTTGAATGAATACTGTTGAGATCACCCTTCAAAAAGATGTTATCAATTTACATAATCACAGTAGTGTATGCGTGCCCACTAACCCACACCCTTGCTAACACTGCCCATTGTAGGACTTTCAAATTTTTGTTAATCCAAGAGCTCATTTTAATCTACATTCCCTGAGACCTTGTGGAGTCAATTACCTGTTCAAATACGTTTTTCCCTTTGGCAGTTGGATCTGATTTCTTCTTATCTATTTGTAGGAGCTCTTTATACATACCGGGCATCAATCCTCTGTATTTTATGAGCTGAAAATGTTTTATCCTCTTCTGTCTCTCTGGAAGCGAAGCTTTGACTGACTCCTCAGGGAGCGCTGTCACTGAGTGGAGACCAGGAGTGCTATGGACTAAACATCCTCATGAACTGGCTTGTTTCAGATGACCTGGGCCTTTCCAGAACCATCCAGTCAGCAGCTACCGTTCCCTGAACCCTACTCTGAATTTAAAAAAAAAAAAAAAAAGATTCCCAGGATTGCGCCTCCTACCAGGCCTTGCGAGAGAGCACTGTATTGAATCAGCTGCCGTCCAACATCATGGGGTCGAGATTAAACACTGAAGGAATATTGTTGGAGGACACGCTGCCCATCCAAGCCTTTATATATTCTCTCCAGTCTAATTATCTGAGAACTGAATTCTTGGCCTCTGCTTTCCTGAAGTCACTTTAGCTGACCTCCACTTATGCGGCTAGCTGGTTAACAGCTGTTCCTGATTCTCTCTGAAAATGAACCGAGGAAAGCCCAGGGCCAGCTGAATGCTAGCAGCTAACAAATCCAAGCATTTCTGTCTTCCCCAGTTATTTGCTTGCCCAGAGTCAGTTTGTTTTTTTTTCTCAAATCTATTTATACTATTAAATTTTGTTGTCATAATTCATAATTTGTTATTATAAAAAGTAATCAAAATGTAGGTGAACAGAGATTAGTTGTTTCTATAAAAACTTGGTTGATTATTTTGGATACATCAGAAAATTAGGTGCTAAAAATTGATATAACTATTTAAAAAAAAGGGGGGGTGGGGGGAAATGTCCAAAAATGTAGAAACGTAGAAGCATTCCTCCTTCAGATCGGATTGTAAAGAAAAGGCCCAGGCTCTACATCAAAATACATCTCAGAAACTGCACCTTTCCTTATAATAAAATGAATGTCATATGCATGATTTTTTTATAATTCTCTGCTTTTGTACACTTTGCAGCAGCTGGTCCTACTCACATTGTACTCTGCGGATGAAAGCAGCAGCAGTAGAAGCTTATTACAAATGCAGGATATCAGGCCAGCCCCAGACTTACTGATTCAGGACCTACATTTTAAGAAGCTCCTCAGGTGACCGAGCACACTGCACTTTGAAAAGCACCAATCTACAGGGCGGTTTGCCTCTGATTTTATAAGGGACACTAAAAACAAATCTATGCAGTTGGGGACTTTTCTAGATACTAAATTCAGCCCATGTCAAAAATGTCTTTTTAAATTTGGGGGTAGGAAAAGCCTTTTCCTTGCAGACAGTAATAATTACAATATCAACCTTAACTTCCTTTTCCGTTTGACCACAAGGAAGCTCATAAACAGTTTTTACTCTGCCATGTCATCTGTTCTTGTTTTCTTATTTTAATTAGTATTTCCCCGACTGAGGCAGCTTTTATTTACATTTTGTTATTTCATTGTTAAATGTTTCTTGACATTTATTTACTTATTGTTTTCCCTAACATCATTTATGGAGGAACATAAGGAGATTAAGAGACGGAGTCTTCAAAAGTACTTTGAGGGGAAGGAACCTGTATCATCTGGGTACCTACCACACAGTAAGTGCTATATTAATGAATGAATAAATAAATGTCCAATGGAATGGATTAAGTACATATGATGAGAGTGTTTCATTTGGTTTAAATTCTAAAAAAAAAAAGATTTGACACAGGTAGCCACCAACCTGATCAGTAAAATAACACATTACTTTTACATTTTCTTCTTTACTCATCATTCAAAGAAAGTCATAACCCAGAATTTGTTTGCGTGTCTGAAAATTGTATTCAAAATATGTAAGCCAACATGTACGATGTCAACTTTCAGTCAAGCCAGTGGGTAATTAGGATGCACGGTAGGGTGGGTCAGATGCCTGTGTGCAATGTGGATGGGTGATAGAAAATACTTCCATCTTTACCCAAACCACAGTGCTCACCTGGGGCTTCTGGAACCATTTCCAAAGACTCACAGACCTTTAGCCTTTTAAAGCCAAAAGCTCCCCATGGGCTGTCTCCCAACGATCTGCAGGGGAACAAGGTAACGTTGACTTTGCTGGCTGAGAGACAATGTAAAATGGTGCCAGACAGTAGCACACAGCCAACCAAGAAAATGGGACGTCTGCGCATGAGCCAGCACACCCGCTGACCTTGAGCTGAAGGAAGGAACCTTGGCAGGGACCATTAAAGGCTCAGATGCCCTGAGCAGAGAACGAACTCCAAGCCCCTGCAAGTGCAGAGGGGTAGGCCCTGCCACATTCACCAGCCTGGCACACAGCCGTCATCAACAAAGCCAGCTTTGTGGTGAGGAAACATGGAGGACTGTAAAGTGTATCAATTCTCTCACCTTCTACTGAGACCAACTCTGTCTGACAGAAATGTAAGGCAAGCTATGAATGTAATTTTAAATTTTTATAAAGTTTAAAAGAAATAAGTGAACTTAATTTGAATAATATGCTCAAAACAGTCATAATAAGCTATATTTAGCCCAATATACATAAACTGCTAGCATTTCAACATATAATCTATAATTTAAAAATTATTAATGAGACCGTACATCCATTTTACATACTAGGTTTGTGAAATACACTATCTCATTTTGGACTAGCCACATTTAAAGTATGCAATAGACACCACAGCTGGCTAGTGGTTACAGTCCTGGAGAGTGCAGACTTTAGATACTGAAAATGCAAAAGTGGCAAATTAGCGTTCATAAACAATGGGAAAGGTCCTGGCTTTGAAGACCAAGGTGCCGAGCTACGTTCTACTCCTTGGCTTACAAGCTAGCTCTTGGCACAAAAGAGGCCATTTAACCTCTCTGAGCTTCTCCTCATTAGAAAAATGTTGATAAGTAATCTCTATCTTTCAAGCTGTTGGGGTGAATATATAGCGTCCCTAGCAGGAGATGGGCCCCCTTGGACATTCAATAAGTGATGGTGGATATGACAATAAATCCAGAGAGAAGGACTCCAGCACTGGCTCTGAGAAAAGAGTGAGAAACGCCTCTGAGGGATGTTAAATCCTCTCATTTATCCTGGTTTAAAATCACAATAGTAGAAGAGAAAGATGACAGCTTCATTCTGTTACGTTCTAGCTTCACAGTATATTATTCTCATAGGCTGTACTCCTTTATGAAAATATACAGATTGGAGAAAACCACATGTTGTTTTCTTATCATCTTCAAATCAGGGAATCAAAACATTTTGAATGTGCAACAAATCAATATTTAGAGAAGTTAGAAGATAAACATCTTTCACCAAGGAATGTTTCACCTTGTACCACCACTCACACAAAATGATTTCACAATCAAGACAAGCAAAAGAAAGTGGCTAGTGTCAAATAGCTAAGTATTGGGTCAGCCAACGAGTTCATCTGAGTTTTTCAGAAAAATCCAAATGAACTTGTTGGCCAACCCAACAGATACCTGAAAATGTTCAGACTTCTTGGAGCCCAGGTCACTGTAGAATTTAGCATCTCATGTCCTTAACTGTCCTTTTCTCTTCTGACATCAGTGGGTGTAGCTGGAGTCTTGGGAATCCAGTCTACATTTTTGCTGTATTAACAAGAAGTATTGGAAAATATCTCAGAAAGGGGAAAGAGGTTAGACATTCAGGAAGTAGGAAGTTGTTCTAGAAGCAGAGTTGTTTTACATAATTTTAGTGGGAAAAAAAAGATTGTCAAGATACAAATTGTAAAGAGACAATTTCCTGGCCTTAAGCAAAAGAAGAATAGGGTCAGTTAGGTAGGTAGAAGTGGAGCTTGAGAGATACAGGTATTTACTCTCCTCAGAAAACTCTAAGGTCAAAATAATTACTAGAGAGCCCTAGGGAAGAATATATATTATAAAGTAAAGACACAGGCTGTGGGGGGCAATGTCTCAAGTCACTGTGCTGGAGGAAAAGGGAATGGTCTTTGATGGACAAGCAGAGCAGCAAGGTAGGAAAATGAAACTAGAGGGGAGATGCCAGAGTGACTTCCTGGGATGCAAGAATAATTGGAAGGCAAGAATAATTTCTTCTTTCAGCACAGAAACATAACTTCAGGAAGGCACCAGTAAGAAGCTGGGTCAAGGTCCCTGCAGCCCTTAGAAAGGTCAGGGCGGGGCACACTGGGGCTGTGGGGACAGAAAGACATCCTGTGTGGTAGGAGGCAGAGAGGAAATCTCAGTTGTGAAGCTATTTAGGACAGCATTCTTTTAGGCTGACATCCTTAACTAGTAATCATTAACCATCTTTTACATTCCCCCCTGCCTCCAGCTTTCCACCCTTTACCTGGTTTTTTTGTTTGTTGTTATTGTTGTTTTTATCTTTAAGACTGACAGAGTTTAAGAACTTGCCCTTGCCTCCCTGTTGTTGTTCAGTTGCTCAGCCATGTCCAATTCTTTGCAACTCCATGGACTGCAGCCCGCCAGGCCTCCCCATCCTTCACTATCTTCCCAGAGTTTGCTCATGTCCTCTGAGTTGGGTCTGAAGCATTTCCTCACTCAAGAGCAAATGCTACAGACCCAGCCTATCAAGTGGTTAGATGAGAAGGTACTGCTGGTGGGGGAAAAAGACATTTTGGAAAAAAAATTTTTTTAACAAAATTGAAAACTGTATTTCTGTAACTGTATTTCCCACGGTTTTTTTTTTTTTTTTTTCTTTAGGAGGTTTGTGACTGACACAAATTTTCCAAAAGACTCATAAAAGTTGTTAGCCAGGTTCAGAACAAGTTTCACCACATCGCTTCTTGAGGTCGAAAGCAGTAAAGTGTGACTCTTACCAAAGAACTCCTCTCTCCTCACATTGCTTGGCCAGTTTGGTGCCTCTGCAGCCACATGGGATAAAGCCAAGATAAACTCTCCACGTAGTCTCATTCTGCCGAGGACTAAAATCTGCACTTAACTACAGTGTCAAGAATTTCGAAATTGCCCTGGGTCTTGTTGGCAAGTTATTATCTATCAGGACATCTGGAATTAGCAGAGGAAGGCATCACCTAAAGCAGTGGCTTTTAAACCTTTTTTTTTTAAACCTCGACCCACAGAACAAAATAGTTTTGATATTGTGACCCTGCACATGCATAAATACACAAATATATATATAAACTGAATCAAGAGAATCACAAAACAATTCCTAAATACCCTTGGTGCTCTCTGAAATATCAATCCATGGTCTGTTTCATCTGAAAATAAAACAAACTCTTTGCTGCCCACTGTAATTAGTCAGTGCCCATTAGTGGGTCCCTAACCCTGTTTGAAAAACACAAAAACTTGTGATCTCACTTCCCAAGTTGTTACTGTGACATGTCTCTTTGCAAAGCCTTCCACCATCCAAACCATCTCTGTATCTTGTTCCCATTTCTGCTAACACAGTTGTTAAAATAATACAATAGCTTACTTTTATTGTGTATGTATAATGTGACAATTTCTGTACTAGAGACTATGTGTACAATATCTCTACTACTAACAGAGATATTGTAGTAATAGAGATATTATAGTAGAGACGAGTTGTTAGTAATAGAGATATTATAGTAGAGATGTTAGTTACTAGTAATAGAGAGTGATGAGAGGACTGATTTCCTTCCATTAGACAGATGAAGAAACTGCGCCTTAGAGAAGCTGATCAAACAAGTAAGTGACTGAGCTAGAAGTGAACTAAGTGGGTGTCACCCTGAGCCCCTTCGTTTTCCAATGAAATACATTGGCTCCAAGTGAGCATGGCTTCTCACTGTCCCTCCAGTCAGTCTGCCTGGCACTAGCCCATGCTCACGCTGTTCCCCTAGCTGGAAGATCCTTCCAGCCTGTTTCTGGCAACTCACATGAGCCTGCTAGTATTTCTGGACCCAGTTCAAACCATGCTTTTACCAAAAATCTACCCGGATGGTGCTGGCCCTTGTTCTCCTTCCTTCTCACTCTGGGAGGCAGAAAACCTCAGAGGTTAGAGAGGGAGCATACTGTGAACTTCATTAGTTCAGTCACTTAGAGTCTGGTGATGGTGGAAATCTTGTGTTCCCCTTGCCTTTTCTGAAAATGGAGATAATAACTGTTCCTCCCCACCCAGAGAATTGCTCCCAGGATAAATGAGTTAACAGATATAGAGTAACCAGTACAGAATCTGGTACATTTGTTGTTCACTCGCTCAGTCATGTCCGACTCTTTGCAACCCCATGGACTTGCGGCACACCAGGCTTCCATGTCCTTCACTATCACCTGGAGTTTGTTCAGATTCATGTCCACTGAATCGGTGATGCCATGCAACCATCTCATCCTCTGTCATACACAGTAGGTGGTTAATAAACGTTACTATTATTCATGTGTACCACAATGAGACTTTATCATATCCTGTCCTACCCCTTAATCATTTACTGAATATGTATGCATTTTGTTTCTTTGACAAGAATGTAAACTCTCCCTGGGCAAGATACACCACATTTAAATTTATAGCTTTGCAATATCAGGCACACGTTGAATAAGTACCAGATTTAGGCATTACAAAACTGGCCAATGCCAGACGATGAGTTTTTCGTTTTTTTTTTTTTTTTTTTTAGCAAAGGAGCAACTGATGAGGACCTACTGCTAGCCTTGACTTTTCTGAAGGTAAAGCCCCAATGCATAGCATGTGGGATTTTAGTTCCCCAACCAGAGATCAAAAACTCAGCCTTGGCACTGAAAACCAACATCTTAACCACTGGCCTGACAGGTAAGTGCCCTGAAGGTAAATATTTGTTACCTTGGGAGACAATTTTGTTTTGGGAAACTCTCTAGGATGGTTTTTCAGTTCCACACACAGAAGTGTTCCTGAGGACATCTGTGATACAGATGTGGCTCTGTGCTCTGTTTAATGACTGAAAGTGAAAGTCGCTCACTTGTACAACTCTTTGCAACCCCATGGATGTTACAGCTATACAGCCCATGGAATTCTCCAGGCCAGAATACTGGAGTGGGTAGCCTTTCTCTTCTCCAGGGGATCTTCCCAACCCAGGGATTGAACCCAGGTCCCTGCATTGCAGACAGATTCTTTATCAGCTGAGCCACAAGGGAAGTTTAATGACTGCTGCTGCTGCCAACCAGATATAAATTTCATAGATTACGTACTGAGATATACAAAATTTTACATTTCTTTATTTTTCTAAAACTGCTGTCATTTTAATTCTTGAGCTTTTATTTGCACTGAAGTTTATTTAGTCTCTTCAAATTTAATGCTGTCATTCTAAATATGATTCTCTCTCTTACTTCTCTTTCTTTCCTCCTTCACTGAGACAGTCGAAGTTCCTAAGCCCAACCAGGACAAGGATAGAGTGAGAAGTAGGTCAAGTATTTCTGCACATTTTTTCCAGCTCTGGGCATTTAATGAGCCTGTGAGTGTGACTCTCAGAGGTTAGTTTATTATGCACCTCTTCAGAGAATAGGACATTTTAAACACACTCAATGTAGCCACTTTCTTTGTCCCTGGTTTTCTTTTTAAACTCACCCAGTTTTGTTCATTCTGCGACACTCCTGCCCCCACCATAAATACTTTGCAGTACAGAAGAGACAACCGGAGGAAAGGCAAAGACCTCCAGCCTGCTTGACTTTTACCTCCAGTCATAATAAAAACACATTTTTCTCTTGTACACAGAAACAACACACACACACACACACACACACACACACACAAAAGGCACAGAGAGAAACCACACAAAAGAATCATCCAGACCATCTAAAGAAAGTCACAGATTTTACTGTATTTATTATCTTTCCCGAGAAGTGAAAGTGTGAGAGCCCTTAGATATCTGCTACAAGGACATTTCTGTTCCACTAGACATGCCCTTTTTGATTTTCATGGCACCCAAACCCTCGCCTCCCTTCTTGAACTTCATCTGGTAAATGCTGATCCTCAGGATGTGGTTTGGATCCGCACTTTCCCTCCCGTATTTGCTGATCTTGTTCAAGGAAGACTCATGGGGAAAGAGGAAACAGGGAGAGAAATGACAGCTCCCTGGGAAGTGGCAATTTTTATTTCTTAGAATGTGACTTGAATAGGCTTTGGCTGAGGGGTAAATCACCCTCAAACTCTACCTGCGAAGAGGGCTCATACAAAGTTCTAGAAGAGCCTGGACACTCAGTGGATGCTCAGAATTCTTGGCGTTACAACCCGTTATTGTATGATTTTGCTAGAGTCCCTCACTGTGTTATATGGCATGTGCTTATGTTGGCACAAATAGAAATATATAAACCAGTGTACAACTGGCCAGGACTGAGGATTTTACAGCTTCCTTTGAAATACTGGGAGCACACTAAAACTTAAGAATCAGACTCTTGGCTTCAGCCCAATGCAATCAGTGCTAGTGTGGCCAGGGTAGTGCTGAGTGTGAGTTTAGAGAAACTTCTTTTCAAAACCACATACCTACTTTGGTTTTTCCACTAAGACTGGTTTTCCTGGGCTTCCTGGGACATTTCTGAAGACTGCATCTGCTAGCCTCAGCCGTGAACTCAAGTGGTCAGTTAATATGGCCCATGGGCTTGACTGTCCGTGGAGCTTATGACAAAGACAGACATTAAGTACTGTATGTTCCCTGGTGACTCAGTGGTAAAGAATCCACCTGCCAATGCAGGAGACACGGGTTTGATCTCTGGTCTGGGAAGATGCCACGTGCCATGGAACAACTAAGCCCACGTGCGACAACTATTGAGCCCATGCTCTAGAGCCCGGGAGCCACAACTGCTCAGTCCATACACCCGAGAACCCATGTTCCACAACAGGAGAGGCCACTGCAATGAGCAGTCTGCTCGCCACAACTAGGAAAAAGCCTACGCGGCAAGGAAGACCCAGCACAGCCAAAAAAAAATACATAAATATTTTTCAAAGTACTGTATGAAATATTATTTATGTAAAATAGTTCTGTTAGGAAACCTTAAACAGTGTATTTCATTCAATAGTTTTTCAATAATAGACTAACATTATCACTAATACAACTTTGTAAAGCAATTATATTCCAACACAAAAGTATCTTTCTTCAAAAGCTATAAAATTATAAATGCCTCCTACTAAGTTTTCAGAGATTCTAAACAATCCACCTCCTCCCTCTAGAATAGTGTAAGTACTTCCTCCAGAAGGAAATCTTTTTGAGCGAAATCATTCTTCTGAGATTCTTCTTGCCAAAGTAGAACTCTCCCTTTGAACCTCCCTTTCCAGTGATTCTACCCAGGGATGAACTGACATCAGTGCCTGCTTTAAGCCTAAAGAAAGATATCCTTAACCTTGAAACGCTGGAGGCTTATTTTTAAAGAAAAAGCGTCACTTCATATGGAGTCAGAATATTTCATGGGGGAGAAAACTTCAGAGAGGTTATGACACTTTGGAGCAGGGAGCTGGCTAGGAGAGAAAAAAGCAAGGACCTGTTTCAGAGAGTTGACAGAAACAGACACAGGCTATAGGCAGAGTGGGGAAGGCGGAGACTAGGCCTCCTGCTCATCTCACTGGACGCAGTGGGATATGTCTATCCTAGAACCTGGGCCTCAGCAGTTTACTCCCTGAGAGAGTCACCACACACCCAGATGCGGAGAAGGAAAGAGTGAGAGAGTGATGAGCCACCCCAAGGACACAGAGCCTACACTCAACCCAAAGACTTGTCCTCCCCAAAATGGTGCCGTGGGCCAGAGATCCAGGGCCAGCTTCAGTCTGTATGAAAGACAGCACGCTGGTGAGAACAAAATGATCATATCATGTGATTCCCCTGAGTTTAACTCCCCAGTGTCTCCCATTGTTCTAATGATAAATCCCCAACTAAGTTCCAGGTCCTATGAAGCCCTGCAGATTTGACCTGCATACACGTCACAGGTCCCCTCTCAGGAGACTTTCCCTCCATCCTTGTGCTGGAGCCACGGTCACCTTCCTAGTGCTCCCACCCTGCTCCTGCTCCTCTCAGGGACTTTTCTGCCTAAAATGCTCTTACCTCTACTCTTCACCAACTCCAGTGTCCATTAAGTGTCATTCATTTCATGGACGCCAACCAACCTATCTTCCATCACCCTAACTTTCTCTTTTAGCACTTGATACAATTTTATTAAACCCTAATGTCTTTAATGGCTTGACTTAGACTGGAAGATCCATGAAAGCAGGAGCTGTACCTACCATAAAGTCTCAGCACCAACACGGTGTCAGACCCAGAGTGAGTGCTTGCTAAATGTTTGCTGACTAAATGCCTGAGAATGAACGAAGCTGTGCAGGAGAACATGGGAGAGACTTCAGTTAATAACATGTCCTGTTTCTGGCATTCTGAAAACCCCCCAGATTAATGTTTCCTCAGTACCCATTCAGCCATACACAGAGATTTTATAAATTATAAACAAAATAGAGCTTTTAAAAACTTGTCCAATAATTTTAGTCTGTCTTCAAAGCCAAAATATGACATTTTTATTAATAACAGTGGGAGGAAAGGAGAAAATATACAGAAGGATTAAAATACTGTAGCACAATCCATGTGCTATGCCTTTCTACCATTTGACTTAATGGACTAATTTTAATTTTGTGAATTTTAAAACTTAGATCTCCAATTATGCTACTTTCTCCTCTCTGTTATTGTAGGCAGTTGCCCTGGCATAAACAGAGCAGAAAAAGGTATCTGGGCAAGAACTGATTACTACCAGGTAACAGGACTGGAAAGCTATTAGAGTGATCAGAGATAATTACCAAGTAGTAAGATTTCTTTCTGTGGCACTAATGGTAAAGAACCCACTTGCCAATACAGGAGACACAGGAGACATGGGTTCAATCCCTAGGTCGGGAAGGTCCCCTGGAGAAGGAAATGGCAACTCACTCCAGTATTCTTGCCTGGAGAATTCCATGGAAAGAGGAGCCTGGTGGGCTAGAGTCCATGGGGTCACAAAAAGTCAGACACAACTGAAGCAACTTAGTAGGCACTGCACCAATACAAGATTGATCTCAATTCTTTCCTGAAGTCTAGTTGAGTTTGGTGCTTCTCCAGATTTCATGTGCACATGAATCACTTCAGATTAAACTGCAGATTCTTCTTCAATAAATGTTCAGTGAGGTCCAAGATTCTGCACTTCTAACAATCTCGTAGAATGTGTACACTATTAGTTCAAAGATCACAGTTAAAGAAGTAAGGAAGCTTAGAACAACTAGACTGGGCAACACAGACTGGCACAGGTCAGAGGGCACATTATTTCCCTGAAAGAAAAGATTTTCTTCACTGAGCTAGAGCCCAAAGTGCTAAAAATAACTATTTCATTATGAGGCTGGTGTAACTTAGATCTAAAGGGTGAACAGTAAACATCATCTGTCGCCAGCAGAGGGCAGCAGAGGGCAGGGTAAATTGCGCAGGACTCCTCCCACCCCCCACAACAGCCCAAATACCCCGAAAGTAAACTTAATTAAGCTCAAAACAGAACACAGGTAAGAGAGCAGTTGGAAAAGCAAGACGCTGACAGAGTCAGCAGCAAGGAGAGAGATGTTCACACAGGCCAGAATAAACTCGAAGGAGGGAACGCTTTGTAGCAGTGGCAGCTGCTCGGGAGACCCAAGCTCCAGTTCAGACAGGAAAAGGGAGCAGTGCCTTTGGGCCAGCCACTCTCTCACCAACAGCCTTGATTCCCTCGCGGAAAATCGGGAAAAAATGCAGAGTGGTCTCTAATGGACATTTTCAACCTTCACATCCTATGATCAGTGCTCCTGGTTCTGGGTTTGAGAACACTGGAAGGATCCCTATACTACGGGCAAGGGGTGGGGAGTCAGAGGGCGGACAGGGTTGAGGTGGCTAGTCCCTCTGCTGGGTGAAGCCCAACAAGCCTTCAGTTTGCTCTGAAAGTTGGGATTCCTTGGTGGCTGTGGGGGGGGTTTGTTTTGTTTTGGTCTTTACGCTGTTAAAAATTGCATGCAAATAATTAAAAAGTAAATAGGACTAAAAGGCTTATAACTGAAACAAAGTCTTTCTTCCTCTTATCCTCCTCATCCTTTTCCTCAGGAGCAATGTCTTTGAATTCGTTTCTTCTCCAATTTGCCTCCGTATTTCCAAATAATATATAATATAATCCTGTTACTTGACCCAGCTGGGCTTCCCAGGTGGCGCTAGTAGTAAAGAATCCACCTGCCAACACAGGTGACTCTGGTTCAATCCCTGGGTCAGGAAGATCCCCTGGAGAAGGAACTGGCACCCCACTCCAGTATCCTTGCCTGGAAAATCCCATGGACAGAGGAGCCTGGCGGGCTACAGTCCATGGGGTCACAAAGAGTCGGACTCGACCGGCATTACTGCTACTATTGGCTTTTTCTGTGGCAGATTAGATACTAACTCAATCACGCCATCTCTTCCCTTCATTATTCTCCAAAAATAATCGGTCTTACTTTTTGAATCATATCTACATTTGTCACAAGCAAAGAAAGACCATTAGCAATTCCTGGGAAATTAAAGTAGAATCCGGGTAATAAAACACAGGCTAACCTTTTTCTTTCCTTTTGTGATTCGTTTCACTTGTTCATAGAGGGCCACACACAGAGGCCTCGCATCCAGCCCTTCAAACCAGAGTTCCCGAGTCCACGGGCTGCAACTGACACAGCCAACGACTGCCGACGACCAGGCACAGCACTTAGATCAAGATAGCGGCGGCAGGTCGCTTGCAGAGACCCTGCGCCTGTGCTGTGATCTAAAGCCTGAGCAGGACGCCTGCCCCAGACTCAGGCGAGTTCCGCCCCATTCCTGGTGCCTGCAGAGAACCCAGCTGAGCAGCCCCGCCCCAGGCCTATGGGGACAGCATGCCCTCTAGAGCCCAAACACAGGCCTTTCCATTCTCTTCCTGTTTTGTGCGTGCTGGCTCAGTGTCTGCGACTCTTTGCAACCCCAAGGACAGTAGCCCCCCAGGCTCCTCTGTCCGTGGAATTTTCCAGGCAAGAATACAGGAGCCAGTTGCCATTTCCTTGTCCAGGGGATCTTTTCCCACCCAGGGATGGAACCCTTATGTCTTCTGCACTGGTAGGCCGATTCTTTACCTGCTGAGCCACCTCCGTTCTCTTAGGAAGAAACAAAGCTTTGCTTCTGAATCAAACCTGGTCTCATTCCATTGGTTCTAATGACACCAGGCAGGAGGACCCTTGTTGGGGCCAGACTCGAAAGTGTTGGTAACATAGTCACTGTTTTTATTATAACTATATAAATATTACTTAGGTAACATACTGTGTCAAGTAATATACTGTGATTACACTTAGTTTCTTGTACAACCTTCTTCATTCTTTCTGGAGTTATTTCTCCTCTGATCTCCGGTAGCCTATTGGTCATCTTCTGACCTGGGGAGTTCATCTTTCAGTGTCCTATCTTTTTACCTTTTCGGGAGGGATTGGAGGCAGGAGGAGAAGGGGACAACAGAGGATGAGATGGCTGGATGGCATCACTGACTTGATGCACGTGAGTCTGAGGGAACTCCGGGAGTTGGTGATATACAGGGAGGCCTGGTGTGCAGCGATTCATGGGGTCGGACACAACTGAGCGACTGGACTGAACTGAACTGACTGTTCATCCCATTCTCAAGGCAAGAGTACTGAAGTGGTTTGCCATTCCCTTCTCCAGTGGACCACATTCTGTCAGAACTCTCCACCATGACCCGTCCGTCTTGGGTATCCCTAACACAGCATGGCTCGTAGTTTCATTGAGTTAGACAAGGCTGTGGTCCATGTGATCAGATTGGTTAGTTTCCTGTGACTGTGGTTTTCAGCCTGTCTGCCCTCTGATGGAGAAGGATAAGAGGCTTATGGAAGCTTCCTGATGGGAGAGACTGACTGACAGGGAAACTGGGTCTTGTTCCGATGGGCAGGGCCGTGTTCAGTAAATCTTTAATCCAATTTTCTGTTGATGGGTGGGGCTGTGTTCCCTCCCTGTTTTTTACCTGGGACCAAACTATGGTGGAGATAATGAAGATAATGGCAACCTTCTTCAACAGGTCCCATGCAGGCACTGCTACACTCAGCGCCCCCAACCCTGCAGCAGGCCACCACTGACCCACACCTCCACTGGAGACTCCTGGACTCTTATGGGCAAGTCTGGGTCAGTCTCTTGTGGGGTCACTGCTCCTTTCTCCTGGGTCCTGGTGCACACAAGGTTCTGTTTGTGCCCTCCAAGAGTCTGTTTCCCAGTCCTGTGTAAGTTCTGGCAGCTCTGTGTGGGGTTAATGGTGACCTCCTCCAAGAGGGCTTATGCCGTACCCACATCTGCTGTACCCAGAGCCCCTGCCCCTGTGGCGGTCCACTGCTGACCCGTACCTCCACAGGAGACACTCAAACACAGTTCTGACTCAGTCTCTGTGGGGTCTCTGGGTCCTGGTGCACACAAGGTTTGTTTGAGCCCTCTGAGTGCGAGAGTTTGAGTAAACTCCAGGATTTGACAATGAACAGGGAGGGAGGCCTGGTGTGCAGCAGTCCATGGGGTCGCAAAGAGTTGGACACAACTGAGTGACTGAACTGAACTGAACTGAAACCTTCTATTTATTCCAGAATTAATAATTGTCCTTTTTTTTATTTTGCTTACTTTACTTTGACCATCTGACTAAGCATACCCCAGGACCTCTATAAAACGTCCCTTCTGAATTCTGAAGACAGTTTTCCACAATGGAGAATTTGTCAGATTGTTCTGTTCCACATTTTGGTATTAGATCCTGCTTCCTGAATCCCATCCATTCTTCTTTTTGTTTTCCCTCCTTTTAGTGGACCATATCATCCATCCAGTAACATCCACTACCCTTGTGTCAATGCCTCTTTGGTCACTGTGGTTGTCTAAGACACATTCTCTAGTAGATTCCTCAAGAAGAACTCACAGAACCATTGCTTCCTCATTTCTGGCCTGGTCACAACAGCAGGTCTGAACTCTGTATTTTGTTTGGCTGGATAGAAACTCCTTAGCTTACATTTTCCTTCCTTCAGTATCCTAATTGTTAGATCATTGTTTTTCTGGCATAACACATTGCTCTCAAACCACCTGATGAAAATTTATTTCCTTTCCCTAACACATGAATTGTCTTTTAGCCTGGATACCTTGAAGTTTTTTCCTTTCCTTCAAGTCCTATATGCCTACTAGATTATGTATCAAGGTTGACCTTTTAGAAGTCAGTTTCCCAAATTTTTGCTTTTAATCTGAGGTTTGAAATCATCGTTGATTTCAGGAAAGTTTTCTTGAATTATAAACTTTAGCATTTGTTGTACTCTACTTATTTGGCTTTCTTCTTTGAGGATACCTACCACCTGTATGGACTTCCCTGGTGGCTCAGATGGTAAAGCGAATGTCTATAATGTGGGAGACCTGGGTTCGATCCCTGGGTCGGGAAGATCCTCTGGAGAAGGAAATGGCAATCCACTCCAGTACTATTGCCTGGAAAATCCCATGGACAGAGGAGCCTGGTAGGCTACAGTCTACGGGGTCTCTAAGAGTCAGACACGACTGTGTGACTTCACTTACTTACCACCTGTATATTGGATCTTCTTTGCTAATCCTATCAGTGTCAAATTCTAGTTCTTTATTCTGATTGATATTTAATTTTTTTCCCTTTCCCCTCTTCTAGTTCTCTAAGCAATATCCATGATGGTTATTTTCTTTTGTTTTCCTCCTAGTTTCTCTAGCTCTGAAATTTTTTCTTTTATCTTTACTTCTTTTGTGAATCCTGTTGTTGCACATTTAAATGTCACTTTCTCCAATGTCTCCTGAGTTTTCCTAATTCTGATTCCTATTGTTCTCTCATAATTCCTACCCATTTCTTTTAGCTTTTTTTGAAATATTAGTTTACAATTGTCATCTGCTTTGTGGGAATATTTTTCTAGAATCTTTCATTGAGTAGGGACGTTATTCTACTTCTTATTTCCCTGCTTTTAATAACTGTATTGATTCACTCCCAATCTTTTTCTGCTGCTCATTTCTTCAGAGGTTTTACTCTACTTTTAGGAAGGAGGGTTGAGTGGATAGCTTTTCTAATTTCATAGCACTAGGATTCCCTCTCATGTTATTTTTTGAAGAGATAAATATCAATATACAGCCTTGAGCTTTCTGAGACATACTTTCTGTGTTTCCCCTCTCCCGTTCTCATCAGAACTTCTCATTCCTTTTTCATCATTATTTCTACTCATAGTTTGGATTCTACTCCCAGCAGTTTCTCCTCACTGCAGAACTTTGCCTGGAATAAGAAGGGAGCTTTGGGTTTTTCATTTCTAGAGGTGGCAGCACCGACATTCCTCCAAGTTCTCTTTCATTAACCGTAGTCTCCGGCTCTAGTCACAGATTTAACTCTGAGGCTGGTATGGGAATTTTAAACGCTGTGGTCTTTGACCACGTCTCACTGTAACCAGGACGTGTATGCTGGTTCTACACTGCTTATACCACGTTCCAGTCGCAGGGTTTCCTTGAGCGTGTGTCACTCAAGAGGCAAAGTTTGAAAGGACTGGGGGAAAGTGACAACAGCGACATTTGTGAAACTCCTTGAATCCCTCTCCACGTGAGAGCTGCCAGAACAACTATTAACCTTGAGTTTTTGTTTTTCCAGTGTTATTTTAAATAATGGCAACGCACTGGATTCATGGTTTGGGTTTTGCTCTCCTTGCTGTTCTGCCCGAGACCCGAGTGTGAGGTGAGTCTGTGATCTCTGGCTTACATAATCCACGTTTTCATCATTTGTAAATAGGATAAAGAATAATGCCACAGAGTTATCAAAATCAGATGAGATGATGTGGAAGTTTAAACTTATGAAATTGCCTATGATTTAACCTGACATGTAAAAAAATGATAAACTGTAAAATCATATGCTATTGTTAGCTATTTCAAACTTGATTTATGAAATATGTGGGAACCTATAATTTTATGTTTAACCACATTGTGCCAAATATGCTTTTTTTTTTTTTTTCCTGCCTCTTCCAACAGAATATTGCTTCCAAAACAGCCACGATTTTTGGATTTCCCTGGTGGTCCAGTGGTTAAGAATCTGCCTGCCCATGTAGGGGACACAGGTTTGATCCCTGGTTGGGAACGATTCCACATGCTTCAGAGCAACTAAGCTGGTGAGTCACAGCTACTAAAGCCTGCCTGACCTAGAGCCTGTTTGCCCTCAACAAAAGCGTCTGCAGTGAGACAGCCCCTGCACAACAGAGAGCCTGGCTCCCTGCAACCAGAAAAAGCCCTCAGGTAGCAAGGAAGATCAAGCACAGCCAAAAATAAAAATAAATTTAAAAAATATATATTTTTAAAGAGTGAAGATTTTTATCTGGCTTCTTCTGTGCCATATTCTCACTGTCGACGGGGTCTGGTGCCTGGCACACCGGGTAGGCACTCCAGAATTCCTTGATGAATGAGTGAGTGACTTGAGCTATCATTGCCTTAAAGCATATTGTGAAAGATAAAACGAATGAGCAAAACATAAATTCTGATTAGGCGGTTGTTGAACTGGGCCTGTGTAACATGCTCTGCCAAACTTTTCCTTCCGCATCTCCGTTTGCTTTGCATCTCTGCCAGAAAAATAACATTGGCCCCTGCTGTGGTGCCGGGATGAGGCAACCCCTCCGCAGGGCAGCGGCCAGGAAGGACTCCTGAGAAAGGCGGCTGCGTTGGGCACCCAGCCTCCAGCCTCCGGTCCAAAATGCAGAAAGCCTGAAACAATGCGCAGAGTAGCTGGGCTGAGATCTGAGAACAAGGGACAGCTCTGTCCCTCTCTTGCTGGCGTTTATGGAAGGAAGCCTGCTGTCTGTTTTTAAGCAAACAGACTTGCTTTAATGGAGCAATCTGTCAAAATAAGCTGAGCTGCTTGGGCGTGGGGGGTTGGGGGGAGAGGGTGCCGCACCACTTCCGTCTCCCGTGGGAGCTGTTTATTTGAGGATGACAAATGGGAGCGAGGCAGAAGCCTGCGGTAATGACACTCAAGGCAAGAAAAATAATAGCGTGTGGCGTAGGATGGGCTCATCTTCACTCGATGTATAGATGGCTTTTGTGTGTTTAGAGAGCCAGCCCCTTCTATTTGCATCTCAAACACCCCCGCCCAGGAGCAGTAAAGCGCAGGAGCTTCAACGGCAGCTTCTGGTCTGTGAGTTTTGCAGGAACAGGGGAGGTAAGGAAGAACAGATGAATGAGCCAAAGTTTAGTCTCTACAGGTTTTCTCCCTCTTCTACTAATGGAGGTGTGACAAAAGCACTAATTTGCTTCATCACCACGCCGTGCTTAATAAATGAGTAACAAGTTTGCATCGTGAGATGCATGGGGTGGGACACGGTGCAGAGAAGCGTGGAGGGCAGAAATTACCAAATACTCGCATGAAGACTCACATTTTGGACTTTACTCAGAATATTCGCTGCTTGTGAAACGACACAATGAAAGGGCCAGGTGTAGTTTAACCCTTTTAGTTTGTGCCAGGACCTTGAATTCTTTGCAAAGAAGAAAAGGATTTAATGTAAACTGCAAACGCTTTAATCAAGTGGCTTTCTTCACATACCGTGAAAGCATTTTGAAACATTCAAGTAGAAAAAAAAAAAAAAAGTCCTTATTTTCTGAAAATATAACCTCTTAAACACCCAGAATGCTGCCAGACCAAGTCCCATCAAGTAACAAGGCACAATAAGAAGCTTAAAAAAAGGTAAGGATTAAGTTACATTTGTATGAATAAGCTCATTTCTGTTGTTCTGGTCTCAATCTTTAAATGATCCTATCTCGTGCACATCTCCTCGTTAAATTATACATTACTATTCTCAGTGTGGGTCCCAGTGAGACCCAACATGTCCCCAGGGCTCACCAACCTTTGGAAAGAACCACATCAATAGCAATCACTCAGAGTTCGCTTGCCCGTTGTCCCCACCTGCAGGGACGGCCCCTCACCGAAACCAGGTGCTCCTGAGATGCCCTGCCTCTCTCCTAGAGATGGGAAGTCTGCACCCGCTCCCTCCACATGAGCACAGATCCTGCCCCACTACTGACACCTTTTGAGAGGATGCTGTTCTTGTCCCAGGACTATCCCCAAGCTCCCAAATCTGCAAAACACACCAGCTGCTAAAAGATGCACGTTCCACCACCGCCCCACCCCCACCCTCCCACCCAGCACTCTCAGGTCTGAGCCATGCTGGTTCTACAACAAAAATGCCAGAGGTCCACTCATGCCAGCTCCCTGTCCCGCTTTGTCTCTTGGACCTTGAAGCAGCCTGACCTTACACCTCAAGTAACTAGAGAAAGAAGAGCAAACAAAAGCTAAAGTAAGGAGAAGGAAAGAAATCATAAAGATAAGAGCGGTAGTAAATGAAAGAGACCAAAAATGTGCATTTATAGCAAAAAATCAACAGAACTAAAAACTAGTTCTTTGAAAAGATAAACAATATTGATAACCCTTTAGCCAGACTCATCAAGAAAAAAAAGAAGAGGACTCAAATCAAGAACTCAAGAATTTTAGCAAAGTACCAGTGTTAATCCTTGTTAATTCTTAGCCTGTCTTGAATAAAATGCCTTTTTGGGAGGAAAAAAAACTGCCTGACTTGTGCCCCTCATTTCACAAAATCTCTCATGAAAACATCGTCACTGCTTCTCCCTTCTGCTTCTCCCTCCACCTGGGATATAGACCACAGCCTGGGAATGGAATAAATGCCCCTCCTCCATCACCCAAAGGAGCACAGGTGTCCTCCTCCCAAGGAACATTAACGTCCCTATGCAAATTCACTCCTCCAGGGCCTTCCCTCCATTTGACACACATGCCAAGATACACGTGAATATTAAGAGGAGAGTGTCGAATTCTGCCTCACTGTCTCTCACACCCAGGCACCAGGTCCTGCAAATGAATTTTTCACTCTAAAGCTTCACCCTGACCTTCCTTTCCTTCTCATTTGCCATCATCTTCATTCCAGCTTCTTATTTCCCTGGCTGAACTCGGAAGTTCACTAATTGGAATCACTCCTCTGTTAATTCATCCTAAAAGCTGCTTCGGAAACAAAACTCCTTAGATGCTATCTTGAGCACATCAACTGCTTTCGGTAGTTTCTGAAGTTTGATAGGCCGTATGAATCAGGCTGGTTACAGACAGAGTGCAGCCTTGGGATCAATCACCACGGTTCCAATCTTAGTTCTATGCTTGAATAACTTTTGTAACTTTAATTGCTTTAAGCCTAAATTTCATCATCTATAAAATGTGATATTAATATAGGCTTCATAGGACTACTGTGGGCTTCCCTGGTGGCTCAGATGGTAAAGAATCTGCCTACAATTCAGGAGATCCAGGCTCGATCCCTGGATTGGGAAGATCCCCTGGAGAAGGGAATGGCTACCCACTCCAGTTATTCTTGCCTGGAGAAGTCCATGGACAGAGGAGCCTGGTGGGCTACACACGGACACAACTGAGCGACTAAGATGTTCACTTTTAGGGCTATTGTAAGAAAAAATTAAATAACGTAAAGTGTTTTTTTTTTTAATGTGAATATACAAACTTGAAGAATAATGTTATGAAAATGCAAGCACTTCTTCTTGGAAATAAAGTCCTCCATAAACTGGCCACCACTCACTTTTTTACCCTTTGCTCTAATTACTCCCATTTCCAGCCCTTCTTGCTGGACTTTTGCAACTGTTTCTTGCCCTACAAATGTGTCTTTCACTTCTAGATAACACTATTTGCTGTAATAGATAAAACAAAATGTCAGTGGCTTAATACAAGAGAACTTTATTCCTTGCTCAGTTAAAATCCAAAACATGTATTCCTACCTGGCAGATGGTTCTCCTCCAGGTGGTAGTTTTGGGATTTGAGATCCTTCCATCTTATGGCCCTACAACCCTTTACACGTGGTTTCCAGGGTGACTCCAGAGGAAGAGAGAACAGGAAGACTCCTGAGTGGAGGTTATTACAGGTCAGGCATGGAGGAGCACATAGCAGAACTGAGTCACATAACAGCATCTGATATAATCCAGTAGCACGTCCGGAAGGAAGAGGACACGGGGTTGGTTCCCAGATACAGCCTTCAAAAACCAGCTCAAGTCTCATTTTTAATTTATGACATCCTTTTGGAGCAATCTGACGATTTTACTCTCTGAACTCAAACTCCTAGCCTACATTGATTATACCAGCCTTTGACCCATTTGCCTCTTTTGTTAAATCACACAAACTTACATCAAATCTTTTTTTTCTTAAACTCAAAGATATAAATCTGGTCCCATCCTCCTTGATAAAACATTTCTTGCATCAACATCCATAATTTCATGCTTCCCCCTGTCCCCTGTGAGCTCCAGTGCAGGCTCAGTGCTTTTTCTACTGAGGAACTGTGAGAGTCCCCCAGGTAATGATTCTTCTCGGAAAGTGGCTGGGAGGCTGCAGTCAGGCCTCAAACTTCAACTTCAAACCCAGGAAGCACTGGCTGGGGAAGAAGCTGACCTCAACCCAAAAGCTTCCAAAGTTTCTAAAGCCTCTTCAGCTGCCAAGTTATATGACGTTAACATTAAGACATAAAACATGAAAGATTAGAATTTATACTTGCTTCTCATCAAAAAGACATGGTAAGAAGTACCTTGTGTTGGGTACTTCTTCCCGACGGGCTTCCCAGGTAGCGCTAGTGGTAAAGAACCAGGCTGCCAAGGCAGGAGACATAGTGAGATGCGGGTTCGATCCCTGGGTGGGGAAGATCCCCTGGAGGAGGAAATGGGAACCCACTCCAGTAGTCTTGCCTGGAGGATCCCATGGACAGAGGAGCCTGGTGGGCTAGAGTCCATGGGGTCTCAAAGAGTTGAACACTGGAGCGACTTAGCAAGCACACACCTAGTATTGGCTATAGAGATTAGCAGTAATAATAGGAGTTAAATTGTTATGTGATGTTCGGAAGAATTAGAAGAGATAAAAATGTCTCTGATCACATTTGAGTGTTCACTAGTCAGACACGGTCATGTATGCCATTTTCTCCCTAGAGATGGCAATATGTGTTCTTGTCACTCCTGTCTGTTGGTGATGTTGCTTTGGGGAACAAATAAGACTCTATAAGATGAAAATGAGGGTAAAATTTGGAGATGGAAGAAAATAAAGGAGCTCGATTCCACAGTAGTTGCTTACAGAAATTTAAAATATGAAAAGAATACGTAGCAGAACTCCCAAAACCCGCTTGTAATTGTAGGATAGCTCCCCATTCCCTCTCCTCTCCTCTTGTCCCCAGACACCCATACCTCACAGGACTATTGGGACATCCGAGGTTCTGAAATGTCTTGAGAAACCCAAAAGGTAGAGTGACTTCCCTGCTCTCCAGCCACTTCAGCCACACTGAGTGAAGCCTGCCGCACTCTGGGCAGGAGAGCTGGCTCAGCCCGTCCTTCTGAACAGACTGCAAACCTCACTTCTCGTTCCGCTGTTGACGGCATGGAACGGTGTAAACTAAAGGCTCCTTCACATTTATTCATGCAGCTCCACTCCTGCCCTGTTGAGGTACAAGTGCCCAGAGACAATTAACTGATGATTCATCCTCCAGGACGCCTGCTAAGGCAGGCTGCCTGGCTGTGAGTGAAAACACACTTGAGCAGTAGCTGATCTTTTCCTTTGGTTGAGGACCAAGTCAGACCAGGCATGGCTTTGAAGTTATTTCTGTCTCGGTGGATTAGAGGTATCAAAAGAAGCAGCTCCACAAACCTTTACCAAATATTTACAATTCTGCACTAAACAACCTCCACCGTACCTTAACCTTTACTGTCTTGTGAAATGCTTGCCAACCTCCCTGCCAAACACATACACTTGCCAGCGTAGGAGAGAGGGCAGCAGCTCAAAGAAAATGAAGTGCAAACGGGAAAGGATCCACTGTCTTTGTCGTAGAGGAGAACGAGGCCTTTTGGTGGTGACCTACCTGCAGAGGGGGGACTCCGTCTCCCCATTACCATCACCCCCCAACCACCATGACAGTTCATTACTTCACTGGGGTGTTGAAGAGACAAGTTCTATACTCAGCTCAGTAAAGTTGTGGGACTGCCCTGAAGGCATAGTTTCCGAAAGTGCCAAGGGGGGCCATCGTCAGTGCAGGAGAGACGCAAAACAAAAGGTTAAGCCACAGTGGAGGCCGGTGATGGGGCTGTCGGGGTTTTCGTCACGTAGAGGACTGCCACACTTTACTTGGTTTACAATAAACCTCCTTCCTCAGATGTTTCTCAATGAAACTGCTCATTGTAGAATTCTCCAGTTGCTTCTAAAATGCTTCAAGGATTAGTGAAATAGATGACTGATGTATTTTCTATTTTTCAGACTCCTTACTGTGAGCACAAAAATCTTATAATAAAAAGAGAAGGATAAATAATAATAATAATAAAGGATAAATGAAAGAAGCCGGCAGGTGGGATACCATGTCGCTGGGGCAGAGAAGAGGAGCAGGCCAGCCCTGGCTGCAGTCAAGCCCACGATGAGATACATTATGGAGACTCATTGTAGGACCTGCCTTGGTGAGGTTCCCCCAAAGGGATTCAGTCAGCAACAGAAGCTTCTGGCAGAGAAGTTACCAAAGGCAGAGCTTTAGAGAAATAGATGGCAGCCACTGAAATAACAGTCACCAAGGTTTGTTCATGAATCCCCCTGACACAGTACCCAAGGACCCCCAGAACTGACTGTGGGACTCTGTGTACGCGCTAAGTTGCTTCAGTAGTCTGACTCTTTGCGACCCTAAGGACTGTAGTCTGCCAGTCTCCTCTGTCCATAGGATTCTCCAGGCAAGAATACTGGAGTGGATTGCCATGCCCTCCTCCAGGGGATCTTCCCAAGCCAGGGATTGAAGCCCTGTCTCTAACATCTCCTGCATTGGCAGGTGGGTTCTTACCACTAGCGCCACCTGGTAAGCCCTGCTGTGAGACTGTAACGGAACCTAAGCAGAAGCCTACAACAGCGATGGAGACCAGGACCAAAAGTATGTGCTATCCTGTTAACCACCAGTTGTTACCTACACTACACACAGAGGAACTCAGAGATATAGTGCCTTGGGCCATGTTTAGGCATTTCATTCATTCACTCAACAAATGTTTATATTTCAAGGCACCGGATTCAAGTGCTTTCTAAAACAGAAATAATTAGACTTCAGTTTGGCCATCTAAAAGCTTTCACTAATCAATGCTATAAGCACACAAATCTACATAATACAGATTAGAAATGGGTCATTATATAGTCACAAATAAAGTCTGCACTGGCCAGGTGGTAGAGAGAGATGATTTCTGTGCTGGAAGAATTTGGAAAGATTTTTGCATAGGAGCTAAGGGTTGAGGTGAAATTAGGGTGTGCAAAGGCAATGCGGAACATATTCTCAAAGACAAATAATCTGAGTGATGGTATTGAGAAGGGAAAGGATGCACATGCTTAAAAATAAAAGCAGGTGGTCCCATTGTCTGGGCAGTAGCGTACAGGAAAGGAAATAGAGGAAATTGTGGTCAGAAAAGTGGGACTGTCAGGAAATGGAGGGCTGAGCGCCCCAGGTCAAGGCGTCAGATTTTCTGTATAAAGTGATGAGAACTCACCAAAGATCCCTTAGCAGGAGAGATTTGATGATTACTTCAGGGAAATTAATCTTTATTTTAGTAGCCAAGAAAAGTATTGAATACAGGGCCAGATTAATCATGATACTTTACATTAATTCCTGTTACAATAATATTCAGTAGTATATACAAGCAAGAAGATGGTTCATCAGCTTTCAGTCCTAAACTTTTTTTTTTGTACTGCCCAGAACACCGTTTCAGGCTACCAGCTTGCTGTAGGCTCAGGGAGTAAAACCTCTTAAATAATAGCTTGTGTCAATCATAATTAGGAATATCCATTGGCTGGAAGGAGGGGTAGGGCCGGCACAGTGAATAATCATTATGTAGAAAATGGTTCTCAGCCAGCCTTACCAACAAGAGGCATATCCTCCAGGAAGGCCTTCTGGCTGCCCCACAGTCTCTCCTCGCCTCTGAGAGTGGGAGCTTCTTTCATAGCCCATGGTCCCGATGCAAGTATTCTTAATTTCCTCAAGTAATTTATAAAGTCGTTAATGCACACCCTCATTCCTGAAAATTCGTGAAAACATCCTTTTCTATAGGAGTATTTTCCTTATTATGTAAAAATAATAGTAAGAGCCCATAGATATTGAGAGTCTATTATGAGGCATTAAATATGTGATAAGCTCAACATATTTATTTTGCACATTTTAGAATATGAAATGGGAATAATGATCATAACTCCATGATATCTACCCAGGACCTGTTCAGTTCAGTTCAGTTCAGTTGCCAAGTCGTGTCTGACTCTTTGCGACCCCATGAACCACAGCACTCCAGGCCTCCCTGTCCATCACCATCTCCCGGAGTTTACCCAAACTCATGTCCATCGAGTCGGTGATGCCATCCAGCCATCTCATCCTCTGTCGTCCCCTTCTCCTCCTGCCCCCAATCCCTCCCAGCATCAGGGTCTTTTCCAATGAGTCAACTCTTCGCATGAGGTGGCCAAAGTACTGGAGTTTCAGCTTTAATATCATTCCTTCCAAAGAACACCCAGGAGTTGATTTCCTTTAGAATGGATTGGTTGGATCTCCTTGCAGTCGAAGGACTCTCAAGAGTCTTCACCACCACAGTTCAAAAGCATCAATTCTTCGGCGCTCAGCCTTCTTCACAGTCAACTCTCACATCCATACATGACCACAGGAAAAACCACAGCCTTGACTAGACGGACCTTTGTTGGCAAAGTAATGTCTCTGCTTTTGAATATGCTATCTAGGTTGGTCATAACTTTCCTTCCAAGGAGTGTCTTTTACTTACAGCCATGAAATCATGGCTGCAATCACCATCTGCAGTGATTTTGGAGACCAAAAAAATAAAGTCTGACACTGTTTCCACTGTTTCCCCATCTATTTCCCATGAAGTGATGGGACCAGAAGCCATGATCTTCATTTTCTGAATGTTGAGCTTTAAGCCAACTTTTTCACTCTCCTCTTTCACTTTCATCAAGAGGCTTTTAGTTCCTCTTCACTTTCTGCCATAAAGGTGGTGTCGTCTGCGTATCTGAGCCTGTTAGTTGTAATCAAAAGTAATAATCTCTATTTATAGAAAATGCTTCCATGACTCCTGCTGCAGTTTATGAATATTTGCTTTTAATTTCAGAATTGCTTTATAGTTTCAAAATTTTGAAGAGACTTTAAAAATTCAACATAATTTGTTTTCTCTTTTCAGAAATGTAGAAAGTACATCTCTTTTCTACACAAATGTAGGGGAAAAAAATGTAGGAAATGTAAAGAAAACTGTTTAAACCTTAATCCCACCATTCAAAGATGATGATGATGATTAATATGATGTTGTATATATTCCTATAGTTATGAAATTAAGCTATGATATAGTTTTTAATAGAGAAATAACATTTGATTGTATAGACAATAATTCATTTAACCTATATGCTTTTATCGACGAAGAGTTGGACGCTTACTGAGCAACTTCACTTTCACTTTTCACTTTCATGCATAGGAGAAGGAAATGGAAACCCACTCCAGGGTTCTTGACTGGAGAATCCCAGGGACAGCGGAGCCTGGTGGGCTGCTGTCTATGGGGTCGCACAGAGTCGGACACGACTGAAGCGATTTAACAGCAGCAGCAGGAGCACCATATGCTTTTATTGATTTAAAATGTTTCCAATTTTTTCCTTTTAAAAGTAGAATGTTTATGGGCATGCTGTCTAAATATTTGCTTACATTTCTAATCATTTCTGACACATTTATAGAAGTCTAATTTCTAAGTCAAAGGATAGGCATATTTTAAAGGGCTTTGATGAGTACTGACAAATAATCCAGAAAATTTAGACCAGTTTAACTGCCCTCTCACAATGAATGAAAGTGGCCATTTTCTTGGACACTAGATAGTAATATTAACTTTATTATTTGAGTAATTATTTGTAATGCATATTATTCATTCATTTTTTTCCTTTTGAGTTATATTCTTTGCCCATTTTAAAACTCATATGTTTGGGGTTTTTTTTATGGGGAATGGGGCTCATTTTATGTTTAACAAATATTTATATATTTTACAAATATATTTTAATATGTTCTACTTTATAATTTTTATAGTATTTTTTATATACAGTCATTTAAATTTTCACATGGTCATATCTAACCACCTTTCTCTTTCATGATTTCTGGACTTGTCAGATTTCGAAAATCTAGCACACTCAAAATTACATAATATTCAAATTTTTATATTATTCTTATGAATTTACGTTTGACTTTTCAATTTTTTAAAATCTATTTGGAATTTATTTTGGCATGTGATGGTAAAGCAGTCATTTGTCCTTGTGTGTTTTGCAAGCAGTCTTGATGTCCCACATTGTTTGGTAAAAAGTTCATTCTCTTTTCTCTGTTTCCCCTATTTAACTATGCACCCATTTTTTAAATAGATAAACAAACCAGCTTGAGGACTTTCTATTTTTTCTATTGTATTTTAGCATTGTAACACCTCGTAATGTCAGATATGGTATGGTGAGGGCCTCATGATTGGCTTGTTTTATTCCAATAGAATTTGTGCTAGTTCTGCCTATTTATCCTTTAACATTTTTCAAGATATTAGGAAATCTTAAACCATTTTAGAAGGCATATGGGCTTCCCTCATAGCTCATTTGTTAAAGAATCCACCTGCAATGCAGGAGACCCCAGTTTGATTCCTTGGTCGGGAAGATCCTTGAGAGAAAGGATAGGCTACCCACTCCAGTATTCTTGGGCTTCCCTTGTGGCTCAGCTGGTAAGAATCTGCCTGCAATATGGGAGACCTGGGTTTGATCCCTGGGTTGAGAAGATCCCCTGGAGAAGGGAAAGGCTACCCACTCCAGTATTCTGGCCTAGAGAATTCCATGGACCGTATGGTCCATGGGGTCGCAAAGAGTCGGACATGACTGAACGACTTTCACTTCACTTTAGAAGGCATGTAGAATATTTATATCTATCTAAGGCATACACCCTTACTATGTACACCCATGTCTAAACTTGTTTACCATTGTCAGTGCTCAACAATATGTTGGTGAAGTTCGTGCAACTGCCATGTGTAGTGTAGGCTTTCATTTTCATTGTTTCCAAATACTCCATGGTATGAATGGGATGTATCGTTTAAATTATTTATCCATTATTTTTTGAGTGAAGCTTTATGTGGTTTCTTTTGCTATGAACATTCTTGTCCTGTTATACATACATATGTAGATATTTCTTGAGGATATACACTGCTCTGAGTTGTGGGATTTACACTCTTCAACTTTATATTGAGTGGCCTCATGCTGCTCTCCAGAGTGGTGATAGATTTACTTTGCTACTTGCAGTGTATAAGAGTTTCCATTGCTCCACAGCCTCATAGATTTTAGTCTTTTCAAGTTTTTAAACTTTCACCAATGTGATCAATTTATTCTTCCAGATGAACTTTGTGGTTGTTCAGTCACTAAGTTATGTATGACTCTGCAGTTCCGTGGAGTGCAGCATGCCAGGCTTCCCTGTCCTTCACTATCTTCTGCTGCTGCTAAGTCGCTTCAGCCGTGTCTGACTCTGTGCGACCCCATAGACGGCAGCCCACCAGGCTCTGCCGTCCCTGAGATTCTCCAGGCAAGAACACTAGAGTGGGTTGCCACTTCCTTCTCCAATGCATGAAAGTGAAAAGTGAAAGTGAAGTCACTCAGTCGTGTCCGACTCTTTGCGACCCCATGGAGGAGCCTACCAGGCTCCTCTGTCCATGGGATTTTCCAGGCAAGAGTACTGGAGTGGGTTGCCATTGCCTTCTCTGGAGTCTGCCTAAACTCATGTCCACCGAGTTCGTGATGCCATACAACCATCTCATCCTCTGTCTCCCCTTCTTCTCCTGCCCTCAGTCTTTCCTAGCACCAGGGGTCTTTTCCAGTGAGTCAGCTCTTTGCATCAGGTGGCCAAAGTATTGGAGCTTCAGCTTCAGCATGAGTCCTTCCAATGAATACTCACGGTTGATGTCCTTCAGGATTGACTAGTTTGATCTCCTTGCTGTCCAAGGAACTCTCAAGAGTGTTATCCAACAGCACAGCTCAAAAGCATCAATTATTTGGCACTCAGCCTTATGGTCCAACTCTCACATCCGTACTGGAAAAACCATAGCTTTGACCATAATGACCTTTGTTGACAAAGCAATGTCTCTGCTTTTTAATATGCTATCTAGATTTGTCATAGCTTTTCTTCCAAGGAGCAAGCGTCTTCTAATTTCATGGCTGCAGTCACTGTCCCCAGTGATTTTGGAGCCCAAGAAAATAAAGTCTTTGACTGTTTCCACTGTTTCCCCATCAATTTGTCATGAAGTGATGGGACCAGATGCCATGATCTTAGTTTTTTCGAATGTTGAGCTTTAAGCCAGCTTTTTCATTCTCCTCTTTCACCCTCTTCAAGAAGCTGTTTAGTTCTTCACTTTCTTATATTAGAGTAGTATCATCTACATATCTGAGGTTGTTGATATTTCTCCTGGCAATCTTGATTCCAGATTGTGGTTCATCCAGACTGGGCATTTCACATGATGTACTTTACATATAAGTTAAATAAGCAGGGTGACAATATATAGCATTGACATTCTCCTTTCCCAATTTGGAACCTGTCTATTATTACATGTCTAGTTCTAACTGCTACTTCTTGACCTGCATACAGGTTTCTCAAGAGACAGGTAAGGTGGTCTGTTATTCCCATCTCTAGGGGGGGTCATGTTTGGGAATGCATGTAAGAATTAAAGATTTTAAAATAAATAAATAAATAAATAAATTTTTTAAAAAAAGAATTTTCCACAGCTTGTTGTGATCCACATAGTCAAAGGCTTTAGTGTAGTCAATGAAGCAGAAGTAGATAATTTTCTGGAATTCCCTTGGTTTCTCTATGAGCCAGGAGATGTTGGCAATTTGACCTCTGGTTCCTCTGCCTTTTCTAAATCCAGCTTGTACATCTGGAAGTTCTCAGTTCACATACCGTTGAAGTCTAGCTTGAAGGATTTTGAGCATTACCTTGCTGCTAAGTCATGTCAGTCGTGTCCGACCCTGTGCGACCCCATAGACGTTAGCCCACCAGGCTCCCCCATCCCTGGGATTCTCCAGGCAAGAACACTGGAGTGGGTTGCCATTTCCTTCTCCAATGCATGAAAGTGAAAAGTGAAAGTGAAGTCGCTCAGTCATGCCGGACTCTTTGAGACCCCATGGACTGCAGTCTACCAGGCTCCTCCGTCCATGGAATTTTCCAGGCAAGAGTACTGGAGTGGAGTGCCATTCATTGCCTTCGGGGCAATTGTACAGTAGTTTGAACATTCTTTGGTGTTGCCTTTCTTTGGAATTGGAATGAAAACTGACCTTTTCCGGTTCTGTGGCCACTGTTGTTTTCTCTATTGCTGGCATAAAACTTGCTAGCATATTGAGTGCAGCATTTTAATAGAATTATCTTTTAGAATTGGAAATAGCTCTGTTGGAATTCCATCGCCTCCACTAGTTTGTTTGTAGCAATGCTTCCTAAGGCCCATTTGACTTCACACTCCAGAACGTCTGGCTCTAGGTGAATGACCACACCATCATGGTTATCTAGGTCATTAAGACCTTTTTTGTATAGTTCTTCTGGGTATTCTTGCCCTCTTCTTAATCTCTTCTGCTTCTGTTAGGTCCTTGCCATTTATATCCTTTATCGTGCCCATTTATATCCTTTATTGTGCACAAAATGTTCCCTAGATGTCTCCAATTTTTCTTGAAGAGATCTTTAGTCTTTACCATTCTGTTGTCTTCCGCCGTGTCTGACTCTTTGCGAACCCATGGATTGTAGCCCACCAGTCTCCTCTGTCCATGGAATTCTCCAGGCCAGAATATTAGACAGGGTTGCCATTCCCTTCTCTAGGGGATCTTCCTGACCCAGGGATTAAACCCCGGTCTCCTGCATTGCAGGCAGATTCTTTGTCATCTAAGCCACCAGGGAAGCCCCAGATGAACTTTAGAAGTGTGTTGTCAAGTCCTAACAGAATTTGTAACTTCATACATTTGGGGAAATTAGCATATGTACGCATATACACAGAACTCTTCTCATCTAGGAACATGACTTTCCTTTCCCATATTTTCTTTTACCTCTTTGTAGTTTTATGCCTTTTCATAGTCTTAAATATTGCTTAAGATAATTCATATGCATTGCATATTTTGTTGCTATTGTGAATGAACTCTTTCTTCCAAAAGGTATTTTTAAGCCCAAAGTTTACTTTATTCTTTTACTGACTTTGAATATAAGTAGATTAGTGCCCTCAAAAGATGGAAAATATGTTAAGAACAAATAACTGGGCATATCCATAGCATCATCTAAAATGTCAAATAAAAGGTCAGCATTGAAATTAAATTTCAGTACCATTATAAACACTGCTGGTCCCCTTCCTTTGATCTGCACCACTCTCCAGAAGCCTGATTTTTTAAAAGTCAGTTTTGATGACTCCTCCTTCTAATAGGCTAGTATCTTGAAGTGATCTAGAATTCACCACATGAAGAGTGGGCAGAAGGTAGGCAATTTCTTTGGGATTCACCTGCCTGGAGCACTTTGCACACCTTACCAGGTTTCATTAGTAGTTGTAAGGACAGTGCTTAACCTTACCAAGGTTAAGCTTTAACTTTAACCATATGCTCAAAACTCAAGGACATAAAAGAAGGTAGGAGTAAGAATGGGGCTTCCTATCTCAAGGCTCCTCCCTCTCTGTCTGAGCATCCCTCTCTTCATCTATAGAAGTTATCAAGTACCTGCTATAGATCAAGGGTTGGGTCTGACGCTGTTAAAGTAGAGGAGATAATATGAAAAGAGTCTAAGATATAGTTCTGTCCTCAAAGAGCATACAGGCTAACTGGAAAGAGAACCACTGTGCATGAAGAATTCAGTTCAGTACCCTTAAAGAGGACTCTCATTTTTTCTATAGTACTCTAAAGCTGCATCCAATCATAGGGACAGATAGATAGATAAGCTAGAGATATACAAAATACTTGGGAGGTATTTTAGCTTCTACACCACCCTGTGAGTTGGAACAATGGGAAATATTCTTTTACTATCACAGCTGGAGAGATGGCCTAGTTTAACGCTGCTGTGTCTCAACAGTGACAGCCAGATGCAAACCATATCATTATTTTTCTGGGGTCTCTGAGTGTGTACACTTCCTGCCATTGCCACCCACTGGCCCTCAGTTATGGGTTGTCCTGAACTACAGCACTTTTCTCTCCACCTGGGGGAGATACTATGTTGAGTCCCCAGCTCTATTTAACCAATCTCTGGAGTGAAACAGTAAACTCACCTGCTTCTCAGAACTTTGAAAGGAGTAGGAAAAAAGTCCAGAACCCTGTGTACCTGGGATTAATTTGACCTGTTTTCAAAAAAAGAAAAGTTCCTCCCTCCAACCTCTTGCTTTAGAATGACTTGGAGTAACATCTAGGGGGAAAGAGATTAGTCTGTTCATTTGTCTTGCATTATGGTACACATCATTAAAGACCAAATACAAAAGATATATACACAGTCTTGAAGATTAGAAATAAATTGCAAGCTATTTTGATTCTTCAGAAGGAATTAATAGTATCACATTCCTTAATCTTTTGTAGAGGATTTACAAAGTGGTTTCATAAATATGATCTCCTTTAATTCCCACAACAACCCAGTTGGGTAGGCTGAGCAGGTAATTCTATTCTCATCAAACCCATAGACCTTCAAAGGCTAGACAGGACTTGAAGACCCAATCCTAAAAACAGGCTCAGAGCAGCTGAGCTGACACAACTGGTAGACGAAACTAGAAAACCTATCTCTAACAACCAGATCCATTGCCTTTCTACTAACCATGATGCCTCATCCATCTCAAGTAGGGAAAGATGAAAGTGGCCATTTAATCTGTAAAGGACCACAATGGAAGGAAGGAGAGAAAGGTGCTCAAGGGATTTGATAGTAGAATATTTTATGACCACATTACCTGAGATACCCACATTCAAGATTACGAGAGAGTGAGGTATTTGTGTTGTTCGATCACTAAATTGTGTCCAACTCTGCAACCCCATGGACTGTGGCCCACCAGGCTCCTCTGTCTTCCACTGTCTTCCAGAGTTTGCTCGAATTCAGGTCCATGATGTTATCTACAGAACCCGGTAAACCACCTGTGGCTCATGTTCCAAAGCTACAGTCGACGCAAAAGTGAAAAGCCCCGCATCCAGCCTCTCCAACTCCAAGGGAGCACTGCTTCCCAGGCAGTGGATCCCACCTGGCTTTCTCAGGGGATGCCTCGGTCTGGAATTTCAGAATCTCTGAGAAGGAGGGTCATCTCTAAGACTGACTAGGATGAACAGGGCCCAAAGTTAGCCCCAAATCTTGAAACCTCATTAGAACAAATTCCACCTTTAATGGAACCAAATTTTACATTTCCCCCAGAACCAATGCCATGGGGGAATAACAAAGCCAGAGCAAGAATAACTTTCCAGGCCTGCCTCCCTGAACTAACCTTTTGTGAGCTCATAGATGGATGGACAAAACCAGACAAGGTGACAACCATGCTAGGAAGGGGAACCACTTTTTTTCTGGGGACCCCTACATCTACTTTCATAGGAATCAGCTGACATAGGAGATGCAATAGTGAGACAGGTTGCCCAAGGCCTGTACGGCAACCTCTTTCCCCTCCTAAGGGAGGGTAGCCTGTGGCCTCCTAGCTAAGCTCTTTACTTGGCACATCACCAGGGATTTGGGACAGACAACTGGATCGCCATGCCCCCGTGACATCAACACTGTTCAGACACCAGAGCGAGTAAGACGGGAATTTGATCCAAAGATTGGTTTTGGAGAATCACACTCAGACTGGAAGGCTGAGCCCCTGAAAAAGATCTGTCTCGCCAGCTGGCCAAAATAAATACGTGCAAAAATAAAAGAAAAGGAGAGAAAAGCAGATTATGAATAGTTTTTCCAGACATGCAATTCTAAACCTTAGTCCAGATATGCACTTCAGAAAAAAAAATTGCCTTAGTCTTTTAAATTATTTCATCTCTGGGAACAAACGTATCTTACTTCAAATTTGCTTCGATTTAGAAAATTGACACAGGGTGAGCAGAAGTTTATTATTATGAACATTAAACCACATTAACATTAATGTGAAATGCACATCACTTGACTATTATTGATATGAAACATACATGACTACCTTCTATATCCAGGCAGTAAGGTCTGACTTTTTGCTGTGAATTTACTGACATCTATGTTCAGGTTTTAAATTCCATTTTTTGTTTTGAGAGGTCAAATTTCCCCCCCAATATTAAGTTACTTATTTCTATAACTATGTATCAAATGCCTTCTCTATGCTTTGCTGTCTACTACTGAATTCAGGACTAATTTTTTTATGTTGAGGAGAGGAAGTAGAGTGAGAAAGCGGGGTTCCCCATGGGGAAATATAGCTTACAGGAGACTTGACTGTTTACAATGCTAATTTTCATGTAACTTAGAAAGTGCATATGGAATTTGGAGATGTTTTAATTCTCCCATTAAGAAGAGATGGGTATTATCATGTTCTGCTCATAATGACCATGGTCATACTGTATTTTGAAATAGTAGCACCCATTTGGTGTTTTCAATCCCACAGTTTCCAATAAAAACATCAGTGAAACAAAATTATTATGAATAATATATTAATTATTATGTGCTAGAAGTTTAACAGTGATGATATAACAAGTAGACTTTAAAAGTAAAGTCTTCAATGGTAAAGAAATAATTCATCCAAACACTATAATACGTAAAATGGAAAAAGATTTTTATAATTAACTGCTATATTCCCTTGTTCTAATATTCTCAGGCCTGGGAGGGCAGAATGTTTACAACCAGCATTGTAATCCATATCCTAAATACCTTTTTGATGACATTGTTCTTTGGTTAAATTATGTCACACAAAACCTCCCAGAGAAATGAAAAAGAGCACAGTAATGAACAAGACATATAAAGCTCAGAAACTCCTTCAATAGCCTTGCCAATCTGCTCATCCATTACTGAGCATGTTTTCAGAGCAGCCATTCTGACCTTACTAACGAGCATCTTTTGAGAATCACAACTGTTATAAAAGGAAAGAGACCTTGTTAACCAAGAAAGTTCATATTCCACAGAAGCCTCACACATTAAATACTACATAATCTATTCACAAGGGAGCAGGAAAATCAATATTCCAAGTCCAGTAATCTCAAATAAGCTACTGAATGTTTTTGTATTTGGATAATAATGACAAACTTTGAACCCTAAATTATGAGTAAACATTTTAATACAAGCACCTAAACACTTTCCCCTACTTTTGACTATTTAAGACTGTTTTTATGCCTTTGATGCCTGACTCATTTACATGAGTTATGCTATAAATGAAAGTCAAAGAGAAGATGCCTTTATTATTATGGCAGCTTACTGTTTAATACCAAATCTCTATATCCAAACAGCTAAAAAAAAAAAAAGCTTGTTCTGAAAACTCTCAAATCAAAGACATTGGCTAATAGAGGATGAATAATAACAAAAACTTCAAAAACAAATTCACTCATGTTGTACTGATGCTGCATCTATAGGGTTCATGTGTTTAATTGTGTCTCAACAGGTGCTTACCCACATCAATGATGTGTCTTTTTGTGGTAAATGTCAGATTCATTACTTTTGTTTAACAGTATCTAGCATAACATGAAGTCCATTTAATAAGAACCTTTGATGATGGTTACAAACCCACAGCAGAGCTCCCAGTTACCACATCTAGTTTAAAAAAAAAACAAACAAACAACTTTAAACAAACTTACAATCACCAATAACAAAAATTCCAGCACTGACTTGTCACTATTTTTAAGTACTCTTTTTTTCAGTTAGAAGGAAATTCTTCTGAGTAATGCAGTGCTTCTCAAATTTGAACACAGGGACAAAACACCTATAGATTCTGATTCTGGGGTGAACCCCAAGATCCTGGGTTCCTGATACATTCCCAGGTGAGACCAATGTTGTTGGTCCAGGAACCACAGTTTCTGTAGCCAGAGTAGAGGATTATTTCTAGGAAACCAGTAAAAAAAAAGCCTCAGCACCTTACTAGAGTGTTCCTTGAATTTTAATATCTTACTATAAAGATGCTTATCCCAAACACGACCTACCTTCTGAGCTAAATTAAAGAATAACTGTCACTGTTGTGAAGACAGATCCTTCAAATGGAAAATATAAAACATAAACCCGTCTGGCTCTAACTGGCTCAGACAGTAAAGCATCTGCCTGCAATGCGGGAGACGTGGGTTCAATTCCTGAGTCGGAAAGATCCCCTGGAGAAGGAAATGGCAATCCACTCCAGCACTCTTGCCTGGAAAATCCCATGGACGGAGGAGCCTGATAGGCTACAGTCCATGGGGTCACAAAGAGTCGGACGCAACTGAGCGACTTCACTTCACTTCAGTTCTCCCACTGAAACATTCATTCATTAATCAAACATCTGTTGCACATCAAGAAAGCACCCCCCGTGAAGCAAAACAAACTAAGAAAGGGCACAGACTTTGTATTTAAGGAGTTAATGGTACAGCAGGAAAGATGAAACATCTTCCCTCAAACACAAACTGTATACCCAAGGAGAAGGGAGCCGGTGTCCTTGAACAAGTGAAGAGCTTGGAGAGATGACTCACAATTGTGTGACTCAGGCCTTCCTAAGCGGGCGGGAGTCACCCTGTGAAGGATGGGCTGGGTGAACAGGCAGATGTGGAAAGTGAGGAATGGCCCCACAGAGGTACAGAGAGACATTTTGGGGGTTTCGTTAACATTTTAATTTCTACAACCAAAATGCTTGAAAGCAAGTTTTATTAAAAGATTCCAAGATTAGACTGTAGCTTCTCAACCTCTGGAGTTCACAAAGTGGGGTTTCCAAACCAGCAGCATTAGCGCCCCCAAAAACTCCACAGAAATTCTCAGTCCCCTCCCAGGACCTCCTGAATCAGAAACTCCAGACCAGGCCCTAGAAATCTGTTGTAATAAGCCTTCCATAATTAAGCTGGAAACTCCCTGGACTAGATCTTCTTTGTTTCAGTGTGGATAGAAATCTCTCAGGAGCTTATTGAAATGCAGAGTTCTTGGGTGCTTCCTAGAGAATCTGCTTTAGTACAATTGAGAAATGGCCTGAAAGACACTTTTTTAATAAGCAGTCAAGCCTATTCTGACCCAGGTGGACTATACACCCCATTTTGAGAAGCTGTGAGTTAGAGTATGGTCTCAAAACAGGAGATGAAGGAAAGAAAAAAGTATGTGGAGAGAGTAAACAAAAACAGGAAAGGAAGAAAAAGGAAACAGCTCTGTGTCTATCAGTATGAAAGCAGCCAGTAAGGAAAGGGTTTGATTCTGAATGCTCTGGAAAGAAAATGAGATCCAGAAAGCTGATACCTACGTAACTCGCACATTTCATAAAGTGTGATGGACAGTTCCACCGGGATTTTTCAATAGCCATAAACAATGCCTCTTTTATAGCAGAGGTCTCCGAGTATGACTCCTCTTGACATTACAAGTGTAGAGAAATCGTTCAAGTTCTTTGCCTGACGCCCAAGAATTCAATAAGCCATTGCCATTTTTAAAAGACTGTCATTTATTGCTTGTGGATCACAGGAGAGCTGAATGGCAGAAATTACTCTGAAAGCCTTGTCCTGTTTAGAGACAAGAGTCATTTCCTCTCAGAGGGGCCTTCCGTTTTCCTGTAAAGTTCCAGGGATAAGTCTCAGAGAGACTTAATCTGCAGAAAATAAAAGTTAGGCTCCAAAGAAGCTATAACCCTAGAGCATAGTGAGAAAAATGACTAGGTTTTAAGGTTGAATTTTATCCTTTAGTCTTCCTTATTTTAAAACAAAATTGAGATGCTTACTTTGGGTCTAGGGTATTCCAAACAGAAGATAAAACATGGAGTTCCTCAAGAAACCATATTATTTCTGGGTGCCAAGAGACTGAGTTTCTAGGGCACAGATCTCCCCAAAACCTGCAGGCTGCTGACAGGCAACTCCTCTGAAGAGGGCAGGGCCTCAGTATCTGTCTTCTCTCACATGGCTTAAAGTCGGAGGGAAGAACAGACACCCTGGAGTCAGAGTGTTCAACCGCTTAATTGATGTGACTTTAAGCAAATTACCTCATCTCCCTCTGCTTCCGCTTTCCCATCTATAAAATGGGCGTGTTAATCATAATAATTTTATGGGGTGGTTGTCATAATTAAAGAGCTAACATGTAGAGCGTTTAGAAGCAGTCTTGACACTTGAGTAATCACTTATGTGCTTTTATTATTCCACATAGTTTATAAAGCATAGAATGGATCCAAGTAGATATGAAGATGGCACTTAAAACATCAAATAAAAATACACATATCATTGAAAGGACTTTGAGAAATGAATTACTCATCAAGTTAGTCAAACGTGCATTACATCAAAATTTTAAAAAAAAAACAAGAGGAACTTCAGCCTTTTATATCTGACTTTATAGGTATTTTCATTTTAAGGTATTCCAGAAACAGTGTTTCTCAAATTCCTCTGGTTGTCTTATGGCTTCTCCCTTAAGTGTGGAGCCTCTGTGGGCCATCTAACCTTTCTGGACCCAAGTTTCCCCATCTGTAAAATGGGCTCACGGACACCCACTATGAAAGGAGCCTCGGTTGCTGCAGCCCTGTGCTACTGGAGGCTGCTGCTGTCTCCCAGTGCCCAGCAACAGAGGAGGCTAGATGCTAACCCTTGTGGGTCTATGGCACACCCCAGAGCAGCCACCCCAAAGGGAGAGATGTCTCCAAGTCTTATGTTTTACTGTAAAGATTCATGAGACTTTTTCAAGTTCTATTCCATGACTTTGCTGTATTTTTATGTCTAAATTGCTTTCCAGGGGGCTTCCCTGATCTGCCTTCCAGTCCAGGGGATGTAGGTTTGATCCCAGGTCAGGGAACTAAGATCCCACATGCCACAGGGCAACTAAGCCCACATGCCACAACTGCTGAGCCTGCTAGCCACAACTGGAGAAGTCCAAGCACCGCAACATGCCACAACTAAGACCCAGGGCAGCCAAGTAACAAGTAAGTCAATAAACATTTCTTTAAAATAATAGTAATAAATTACTTTCCAGTTAAATTGCTTAACTTTCTCCCTCCTCTCTCCCTCTGACACTCCTCCAGTAAAATTAATATGCATTGGCTACCCACTTATTTCCTAATGTTAAAAACATCCCAGGTTCAGAAACCCTAGAGGAAAGCTCTATACAAAAATCACACTTCCAAAACCAAACTACACTAAAAAAGTTTAGTGTATAGGAACTATTTTCTGGATTGCCAAGGACTTTCAGTTCTCCAACATTTCCACCTCGCCTCACCTTGTCTACTCACCATCAGAGATCCAATATAGTAAACACACAGCATGGGAATTGAAAGCAGGAGATGCAATACTAGAGAAGCCAGCATTCAGTGGAGAATAGAATGCACTGCAGAGCGAGTACCCAACTCATACATTATTCAGGGGAAATTATACCCTGGAAAAGCGTGTTGAGATGTCTCCCACATTTCAAAGGCACAGAGTTGTACTACAGACTTTGGAAATTTCCTGAATAGGGCTCCAAGACTTTAATATAATCATTGCTCTATCATTTTTAAGGAAGAAGACCTCATCTCTAGTTTTTTGTGTAATATAATAAATCACCTTAACTTAGACACTAAAATTCTTATCATGGTCTTCAGATTAAGAAGACAGATTTGTTCGTAACTTATAAAGCAAACATACTCAAATGGCAGTCTCCCAGTCTAATAACTTCAGAATATTGTTATTTATAACTGTCTTAAAAAAAAGAAAACACTTACTACTACGTAACAGTCATATAAAATATTAAGTTAAACTCCCAGTTACCTTTTGTTTTTTTAAGTATAAGTCAAGGTGATCTATAGACTTATATAGGTCATCTATGGAAGGTTATAAAAAAATATATGTTTTCTAAAACATAAGTATGGATCTATCCCTTAGGTCTCTGAACCACACAAGAAAAAAAAATCATACTTTAAAGTATCAAATAATAATATATATATAGTAACAATAAATGGAATTGTCTAACCTATTAACCAATTGAAGTAAGATTAAAGAACATTTTTATATTTGGAATGTAAATGATCTTTTTTCCACTTAGAGATTTCTTTCTTTTAAGTGACGGCTATAAAATTACAAGTATCACCGGCATAAACCACTGGCCTCTTAAGATTCATTTCTCTATTATAATTTGTGTCATGAAGTTTGATAGATATATTAAAGCAAAGTTCAGTGCTTTTTTTTCTTCTTCTTCTCATCAGAGGCTTTGGAGATCTTTCTACTTTCAGAGAAGAGCTCTAAAGTAAAGCAAAATCACTACATGAATACCTGAAAACTAATATCTTCCACTTTTGCAAGTAAATTAAAATTATAGTTGCTGGGAAGATAAGAGACCTCAATTGACTCACATGTTTGAATAGCAAATTTTATAGTTTCCTTGGAAATATAAGTGACTATGATCATACTGGGAAATCCCTGGTGGCTTAGAGCGTAAAGCATCTGCCTGCAATGCAGGAGACTCGGGTTCGATCCGAGACCCAAGTTTGATCCCTGGGTCAGGAAGATCCCCTGGAGAAGGAAATGGCAACCCACTCCAGTACTCTTGCCTGAAAAATCCCATGGACGGAGGAGCCTAGTAGGCTACAGTCCATGGGGTCGCAAAGAGTTGGACACGACTGAGCAACTTCACTTCACTTCTTCATGATCATACCATCTGTATAGCAGAAAAAGATGTTTTCAAGACTAAGTTCTTCCCAAGAGATGGTGATGGTGAAACAGGGACCTGAGCTCCTTCCCGAGCAGGACCTGCCTCAACCAGCTGAACTCTATAAAGGGAGCCTGCAGGCCAGCTCTAGCTTGAAGTTCACTATAGACACCCAGAGGAAAAGGCAATGTTCATCTTTTACAGTCATAAATGTTGTTGCAAATAAGCTACTTAATTTAGTGGGTGGGGGACATTATTTTATATTGTTCCTATTCTAAAGCCAAGACACACTCAATGATTTAAACAAAGCAGAAAATGCAGAAGCCTCCACTAAAAATTCAAACTGAGCTTCTTTTAAACCTCCCACACACCCTTGACCAAAAACCCTTCACTAGCAATCCCATTCTTCACAAGTACTCAGTGTTAAAGCCTGGTGTATTCAAATAATTTAAGGTTTTTAAAATATATTTAAGAGGTATATTCTTTATATGTTACAATAAAGTGGAATTATACTTATAAATATTGTTCTACATAATGAAAGTCAAATTATCACTGGTTTCTAGACTAGCATAGAAGCAGAAAGAAAAGAAGGAGCTGAATTACCTTAATGGTTTAGTGGATTAAAACTATGACAATGGTACAATCCATTTACTTTATGGGGATTAACTATAAAGAAGTCAAAGGAGTGTTCCTATCCACTCTTTGGAGCACTAGTTCAGCAGATAGAGCCAGGAACAAGCATATGAATGCTTGGACTCTGACCACTCCTTGCCCCAATTTTAGGTTCAATATCTGCCATGCCCCCCTTGATTACTGCAAAGTTTCTTTTTATATAAAGGAAGTTTAAAATTTGTTACAGCTGTTATTCACTATACTTGATTGGGTTACAGCTAGATTATGTCATAGCATCATCCAATTATAAAAATTAGTAATTAGCTTAAGATGTTAATACATCATAATTTCAGACGTTTCACCCTCATCACCTTGACAGTATTGTTTTCAAGCTACCTACTTGTTATTTTTACAGCAGACTGAGCTCATTCACTACATCTCGGTTTTTCCTAATTTCATTTTCTAGGGTATTCATCTTACAGTTCTTCTACTCACAGATGTTAAGTATGTTGCTCTGAGGATGAGTGCAGTCACCGCTTTGACCTTTAAGAGGCTATGCCTAGAATCTCACATATGTCCACTTTATCACAGAAATGAATAGTACAGTGTCGGGTCATAATGGCTTGCAATGTGAGCATCCAGACTCCCATTTTATTTAGGGAAATTCATCAAATACTTATGAAGCACCAGCTATGTGCCAGGAACTGTGACAACCATTGGCAACACCATGGTGAATGAGATAGGCCTAACCCTTGCCCTCGCAGAGTTTCCAGTCTAGTGAGGAAGATAATCACTAAACATAGATCTACAGATATGAAAGTGTAAGTGAAGTCGCTCAGTCGTGTCCAACTCTTCTCGACCCCATGGACTGCAGCCTACCAGGCTCCTCTGTCCATGGGATTTTCCAGGCAAGAGTACTGGAGTGGGTTGCCATTTCCTTCTCCAGGGGATATTCCCAAGGTAGGGATTGAACCCAGGTCTCCTGCACTGCAGGCAGACGCTTTACCCTCTGAGCCACCAGGGAAGTTGCTCTACAGATATGAAGGGTGTTCTAAAAGAGTAGGTAGCAGTGCCATGGAAGTACAGAGAAAAAAAGATCTAAACCACCCTCCTGGGGAGAGGAAATGTCTTCTTGAGAATAAATGGCAAAGATGGATGAGGAGAAGAGGAGATGTTGAACAATGGAATCTCACAGTAGATGGTCAAAGAGCCTGCTATTTTTGGAAATCAGTGATTCTCAAAGATTAACTATCAAAACATTTTTAAGCCACTAGGGAACCTCAGAGAGTGAGATCTTCCCACTAAGAAGGTAGACAGGCTCTCAAACCTAAAGGCTATTGCTCCTAGCTCTGATCTGTCTGTCCAGGCACAAATCAACTTCTGCTCTTGTTCATGCAGAGGCATTAGATGTTTTTCCCTTCTCACTGTGATGTGTCTTCCAGCTACACCCATCTAGAAATAGAGGACAATGTTTCTTATAATGTGATACAAGGAACACAGGTGCAAAAAGATTTCTGTGGGTAGAACAAGGGACAAACATTAATAATTATGCTTTTTTCTCATAAATTCCTTCTTGCTAAATAAATTCAATTGATTCTAGCAAGTCAACTTAAAGGAATATATTACATAAATAAAAACAAAATTAAGTTTGGATAACAACATTACACCAAGGGTGTTCTAAACCCATTAATGTCTCTACCTCATATTTTTTCTCCTGTAAAATGGGAATAATAAGACTTGCCTCATTTATAATGGTGAAATGAAAATGTCCTTAAGCCATAGATGAGTTTCTGGTACTTAGTAGGTCTTCAGCAGATACAGGTTTCCTTTATTTTTCCCCTTTCTTGCTGCCCACATGCTGACCTTTCTACTGTCATTCTTATCTGGCCTGCACCATCAAAGGCAAAATGTAAAATGTTGCCCACTGACTGTATTTCAAATTAAAAGTTCAAGATAATCTTACTACTGTCATCATACTTACTACTATCATAGACATAAATAAATACACATATACGCCAGTACAAAAGAAGTGTTCTTAAAAAAAAAAAAGTGCTCTTTAAGACTGGAAGTCCTTTTTGTGTACTAATAATCATTAGGCAGAGAGCTTTAATGTCACTATGATAAAGATTATTTTCTGGGTGAGTTTGATTTCTCTCTAGGTGAAAAGGAGCAGGAGGAGTAGAGACTTTTAAACTAGAATAGAGGCTGACTTTCAGCTCCACCATTTACTAGCTGGTCACATAATTTTATCCTTCCGAGCCTCAGTTTCCTCATGCAAAGAAACCTGCTACCTGACAAGGCATAGGTAAAAAAGTAAAACAATGACTGTGAGGCATAGAACGCTCTACCTGGCCTGGCCCAGCAGCTTAACCGAGGTATGGACTGAGAGAAAGGCCTCAGGTGGAAAATTGTAAGTTTGTGCAAGAGGTTGGAGGTCGGTACAGACAGAAACTCTGGGTCCCTAGGGGATATGGACCCAGGACCTGCAGCATTTGGGCATACTAGATATGATTCGCTCCATTATGCCATCATGGTCCTTGGTTTTTATCATTCCTGCCTCACGTTATAAGGATTTGTGTGTAATCAGAAAAAAAAAAAAAATCACTAATTGTCTCAGCCTGGGTTGTCTCAGAAAGCAGAGCCAGAGGCCAATGTTTCTGGGCAATGACTTTATCAAGAAGTACAAACCCAGAAAAGCAGGGGGAGAAACAAAAGCAAGCAAGCCAGGGAAGTCAAAAGCACCAGTGCAGGATATGTCTGGAAGCTGGGTACCAGCTTAGTCTCCCAGGTGAGGTGTACAGGAGGCTATATAGATGAGTATCTCAGAACACTTCACCAAGAGATGGAAAGGAGCTGATTTACTAGTTTTTTCCCTCTCATCATCATTGAAAGCTCATTTGACAGGGACTTGGGTCCCCTGCATGTCCACGGGGTGTGTGGCGCAGCACTGCCACTGCTAGCAGGCCACCCCTCAGCTTTTAACAGAGAAGCCCCAGGGCTGTAGGTGAGAGATGTGTGGCTGGGGCATGAGATGAGGGTCTGTCAGTGGGTGCATGAGGTTGTTCTGATCTCATCAGCGGCCGGCCTGGGACTAAAGGTTCTGGAGACAAGTGAGCACAAGAGGATGTGAAGAGGCTTATTAAAGGTGGCTGAGTCATCCACTGAAATACCAGGCGTGGCCCAGTCCTCACGTGAACCTAGTACCACGCCAAGGAAACTATCTTAAAAGAGTGTGAAGCAGCCTCACAGTGGCTTCTGACTTAAAATCAACTTTCTACTACGAAACTCTGGTACCTCAAATGGAAAACAAAGGCAACTGAGTAGATGGGGGTATTTTTTTTGCCATAGAGTCTCATCACAGTGAAAACAAGTCTCTGAGAAGCTGGAGACGTACTGGAAGAATGAGACACAGAAGGAAAATAAACTGAGTGGAGCAAATCCAAAGGAGTGTAAGTCAGGAAACTTGGTTACTACCAGTGAGGTAAAGGAAAAGGGTTCTCTGCTTCACTAAAGAAATATTCTATTAAGAATTTCTAGCTATTTTAAGGAGAAGGCAATGGCAACCCACTCCCGTTCTCTTGCCTAGAAAATCCCATGGATGGAGGAGCCTGGTGGGCTGCAGTCCCTGGGGTTGCTAAGAGTCGGGCACGACTTAGCGACTTCACTTTGACTTTTCACTTTCATGCATTGGAGAAGGAAATGGCAACCCACTCCAGTGTCCTTGCCTGGAGAATCCCAGGGTCAGGGGAGCCTGGTGGGCTGTCATCTATGGGGTCCCACAGAGTCGGACACAATTAAGTGACTTAGCAGCAGCAGCAGCCAATCATAAGTATATACAGATTTTTTTATATGTTTATAAAATTTGCATTAAAGAGGCAGATGCTCAAAATCTTCATAGGCGCCATCCTGAGAGGGAGGCTACATGAAAAAGAGACACATGTTTATGTGTTGGAACAACATACGTACTAGGAAGAATTCAGACCTGTGCAGATATTGTTCAAAGGAGGAGAAAGGAAATGTGCTTGACTTTAATTTCTTTATAGTCATCAGCTCTCTATTTTTTTAAATCTGGATATTGTTGAATATCTAGGTACTGATGAAAAGGTCAATGATCCTTTTTCTAAAATCATGCAGGAACTATTAAAGGAACTATTTTACTTTAAAGAAAATATTTTGTGTTACTAGGGCCCTTGAGAAACATTCTCATTTAAATTCTAATGTTGTGAAAAAAATTCATTTTTGAGTTGTTACAAATCTGCAGAAAATGATCTAAAAGTTTTATAATTAATATATAAAGAAGATGTTAAAATGTATCAAAGGATTATATAAAAGACTAACACAAAGAATACAATAATGAAGATAGTGAAAACTTTTTTAAAAGCAACAAACAGGTTTCAATTTCTGGAAGAACAACTGTGTAAATTGCTACAGAATCTGTGGTCTATGTAGTCATACCACCGAGGCACATTCTTGAAGATCAAGTGCTTTGTTATAGTCAGCCATAGCTTCTTCAATCAGACCTATCTTACCACGAACTTCTGCTCTAAGATTATATATTAGAGCATCATTAGGTTGCAAAGACAAAGCTGTAAAAGAAAAAAATTTTCAAGGTATCTTTTATGTGAGCACTCAAAAAGACTCTCATTTTTTAAATACAAATTTTACAGTAAATTATAATAATACTTTATTATTACTATAAGTTATTATTAGTAAATAATAGTATATAATATAAAAATAATACTTTAGTATTACCTATTTAAAAACATTTTTCCTCATATGTACATTATTTAGTTACATTTGAATCTTTATAAGAAAATTAACTCGGGAAACACAGTACAATGTCTTTTTTGAAAGTCAAGCAATATTTGTGTATGATTTCCCTAATAATTTTCTACATTTTAAATGCCAAAGCGGTAAGTTATTACATAAACAAATCTATATTGATTACATTAAAGATAAGATATATAAAATCATTAATTCTAATGTAAATTTATCTAAGCAAATAGACCTGATGTCTTTCTTCTTTTGTCATCTAAAAACAATTCAAACATTGTAATCTTACTCAAAAAATTACCAAAAAAATATACCTTTACTTAGGTCTTCTTCAGCCAGTTCATATTGCTTTAAACAACAGTAGAAGTATGCTCTGTTAAAATATACTGCAGCCCACAATGGACAGCTTTCAGCTACATATGCAAAATCTTCTTTCGCTTCTTCATACCGCTTTAATACTGTATTTGCAATAGCTCGATTCATGGTAGCACATTCATTTTCTGGATCAAACTTTAAAGCCTTTGAGAAGTAGTCACTAGCCTATAGAAATGTGAAGATAATGACAATCTGAATATATTTTAACTGGCAGCTATACAGCAATTTGAAACACTTTTACTATAAAACTCAGGCCATCCGTATCAGATACAGATGATAAGAAGGTACAGTATTTGCAGAGAATGTAAAAGATGATAATAAAACCAACCAATAGTTGGTCTGCTTTGGGTTATCATCCTGTGTCAGCAGTTTTAGATAGTGTCAGAGATAAAATACTCCTCTCTGCTGAAGTGAAATGTTCTCCTACCACCTCCCCCTGCCGTCTATGCCCCCACCCCTCCCACCCCCCCACACAAATCTCATATCCCTATACAACACTATAAGTTAAGAAAAAAGGTCACAACAGGAAAATAAAACATAAGTTAGAAAACTTTAACAACACTTTTCATATAAAAGCAGAGTAAAGGCTAAAGAGAGAAGTGAACTTTGAAAATAAAGTTCTAAACCATACCAAAAAGGTTTAAAAACACAGTTATACTATGAAAAGCTGTAAGGAAAGAAGAGAGAAGATAAAAATCAGCTTTTCAAGAAGATCCAAGATTCCAGATGCTTCACAACAAATTCTCAAGCTGGAAAGGATCCTGCAAATGTGGTCCATAGACCGGTGTTGGGGTCTTAAGTAAGTTAGAAAAATCTTAAAAACTGCTCCTTCACCACAAATAGTTTGAGATACTGATTAGACATGCTACTACTCAAGGGAGGAATCTCTTCTCTAGTTAGAGAATGAATAAAAATTTGACTCCTTTGAATTTGAATTCAAAGGAAACCTCCCTAAATTTGGAAAAACCATTTTTAACAATACAGCTTGCTGAATCCAATCCCTTTATCACTCAATTTTCCCCCAGCGCACCACAGTTTCAAAAAAAGTTTGAAACCTCCCTAAATTAGGAAAAGTCATTTCTAACAATACAGCTTGCTGAATCCAATTCCTTTAGCACTCAATTTTCCCCCAGCACACCAGTCTGGCTTCTATCTATCTCCCTCTTTCCATGAGGTCAGTTTTTGGTAAGGCTAAGGGTGTTGTGAAGTCCAGCAGACATTTTCTAGACCTTTCCTCCCACAGCATTTCTGTGGCACAGATGCCCTTGGTCTCTCCTTCCCCCTTAAAACTCTCTTTGTCCTTGAAACAGGGAGTCTCCCGAGTTTTTCTCCTACCTCTCTGATCATTTTCTATCAGTCTTCTTCGCTGGACTGTTTTTCTTTATATTTCCCAGGGATTTGTTCTCAGTTCACTTCCACTGTGGGTGAAGTAAAACACTGGGAGCATGGTGGCCTGGAGCTCAGACCTCAGGGCCAGATGTCCAGGCTCTACCACATATTAGCTCTATGCCCTCAGGTGAGTACCTAAAACACTCTTTGACTCATGAAAGCAAAAAATCGAACTCTCCTTTCAGTGCTGCTATGACAGCTAAGTGAGCTAACAGGTAAAGTACTGAGAACAATATGTAGAATATGATAAAGACTCAATTATACTGATCCATCTTTTTTTTTTTTTTTTGCTAGTATCTGCAAATGGAGAGATCATAGCCCTCAGGCAATATACCATGAATTTGACTGTTTGTGACTTTTGATAAGCAATTAGATCAAGACTGTGTAATCCATCTCGTCCCAGAATGGGAGCTGTTCTGTGCTGTGGCTAAGTGCCATTTAAGGATCCCTTAAAAAGGCAGCAGAATTGACATTCCTCTGTGAAAAGCTTAAAGAATTCACTCCTGAACAGGAGGCTGGACTCACAGTCATTACAAATGAGGCAAGGGAATGACTCAAAGCAGGGCCAAGACTTCCTTCAAAAAGTAATTTAAGTTTCATTTTAACTAACCAATAAGTCCTCAATAAAAACTATACAATTCAAAATCACAAAAGGATGACTTCAATCAGGTAGGAGCTAACACCTACCCCAGCTAAAATAAATGAACTTAGTAAAACACTATAGTATGGCTAACTGTGAACAATATAACTTTCTATTGCAGCTTTAAATATATACTACTTAGGAAATGAAAGCCTATATATTTAATGAGGTTACTAGAAGAACAGGAGTATTATCACCCATGGAGTAGTTAGAGGACAAAGATGCCTACCACAATGGATGGCCTTGATTTAACAACTGGTCTAATTTCCACTGCTCGACATGATAAGCCAATCAGTCATGTCCGCCTCTTTGCGACCTCATGGACTGCAGCACGTGAGGCTTCCCTGTCCATTACCAACTCCCAGAGCTTGCTCAAAGTCATGTCCATCGAGTTGATGATGTCATCCAACCATCTCATCCTCTATTGTCCCCTTCTCCTCCTGCCTTCAGTCTTTCCCAGCATCAGGGTCTTTTCCAATGAGTCAGCTCTTCACATCAGGTGGCCAAAGTATTGGAGCTTCAGCATCAGTCCTTCCAATGACTATTCAGGACTGATTTCCTTTCGGATTGACTGAAGTCACTTCAGTCTTGTCCAACTCTTTGTGGCCCCATGGACTGTAACCTGCTAGGCTCCTGTTCATGGGATTCTCCAGGCAAAAATACTGGAGTGGGCTGTAGTATTTCCTTCCCAGAGATCTTCCTGATTCAGGGACTGAACCTACATCTCTTCTGCCTCCTACACTGGCAGTAGGGCTCTTTACGACTAGTGCCACCTGGGAAGCTACAACTTGTTTACTAGCTTCTAGATGCTTTCTGATTCAAACTGTGTCTCTAGAATTTCAATCCCCAAAACTAAAATTAGTTCAGAACCATAACTGTAAGTTCCCTTGTACCTGTAATTAATTAGAAGGCTGACTCAGTTATTATTGAAAAGTCACCTATAATTCATGATGCATCCAAATGTGGTTTACAACCATGAAGCTACTAACTAATCACAAAAGAAGCCAGAACACATACATGTCTTAACCCTCTAGAGATTATTTGGTTTATTGAAAGACCCTTCCTCCTGGCCCTAAATCTTCCATCCATAGTCAGAAATAAAGCAGGGAGGAGGGTGTACAGCAAATAGAAGAATTTTCTCCACAAAAAAACCACAGAGCATACAAAAATAGCTGAATAAACCACTCTCAAAGTCTGTTTGTCTCTGAAGGGAGCACGCACTATAAAGCCCAGGTATCCAGTCTATCAAGACAGAGGACAGAATATATTTTAGATCAAATATTTGCCCAGCTGATGTTCCCCTAGTTTGAGGAGAAAGAGCCATACTTTTTAAGTATGATCAAAATTCAAACTACACTTCAGATCTAACCAAACAGTCTTATACATGATATCCATAGACTTATTCAGGACAAATAAGCTTAAAATGTGAGAGTTTCCTTCTCACGTGGACCATAAGCAGCTATGGAAACAGAAAATTGCCCTGGGCATTGTGTATGTCTTAATCTCATTAACTAACTCTCTAGCACACAGACACATTGCCGAAACTCAGCTGGAGAGTAGTCTGAGCTTGACAAAGTTTAAGGTAACTTACCCTGACCGTCAGCCTCGGAAGACATTAGACTCCCAGCTATCTGAGGTCTGAGCTATGACAGTCTCATTCATGCCTTACACAATAATATCTTTGATAATTCTCGGTCCCAGCATCTAACTTCACCTCTGAGGTCAACCAGCCTCATCATAGGGGTCAGCAAGCTAACTGATTTAACTTGGGAAAGAATGAAACTAACGCAATTGCAGCAGAAACAGAATGGAAGTGGCATGTGTGAGAAAAAACTAAGAAGCAAAACTGACAGAATCAGATGACTGATTAGATGAAGCTGAGGAAGAAAAATTATGATTGATGCAATATTTCTACTCAGGTGACTCTAAGGAATGACATCGTGAATTGAGACAGGGTTTCTAGGAAGAAGAGCTGGATGGGGTGTAGAAGACACAGAGGTTAATTCCGTTTTGACTCTAATGCACTTATAAAGCATCCAGTTTCAGCAACTGATAAGTATGGGTTAGGAGCTCAGAAGAAAGGTAGAGGCTGACATGCAGCATAAGCCGTGGGTATGGATGTGCTTTCTGAGTAAGGAAATATAGGGGAAGAGACAGGAGTGTGATTCCTGGCATTAAAGAGCTTACCTGGAATGAGGAGATAAGAGACTAACTCAAAGAAATGGCTATGGAGTGACACAAAGCCATACTGAATTTGTATAGAAAGAATTATATACAAAGCAGTATAGAGTCAAGATCTCACTTTAGATTTAACCACAAACTTCAAATGAGAACTTAAAGTTGTCTGGTAGTCCTACTATACTTCCCTGGAATGTTCACACTACCACTCTCTAGAATAATTATTTCACATGCTCTCTTTCCTCTTCAAAACTCCTAGCCACATGTCCCCCTTTTTACCTATCCATCCTTACTCTTAACTGGTAAATGATACTCATATCTCATGGAAAAACTATAACCAATAAATAGAAATGCCTACTATCAAAATCTACCTATCAGACTTCCCTGGTGGTGCAGTGGATAAGAATCCACCTGCCAAGACAGTGGACACGGGTTCCATCACTGGTCTGAGAAGATTCCACATGCCAAGGAGAACCTAAACTTGTATGCCACAACCGCTGAGCCTGCGCTCTAGGGCCAGTGAGCCACAACTGTGGAGCCCACATACCACAGCTACTGAAGCCCCCACGCCTAGAGCCCATGCTCCACAACAAGAGAAGCCACCCCAGTGAGAAGCCTGCAAACCGCAGCGAGGATCTGCCCCCACTCACCGCAACTAGCTGAGCGCCAAAGAACTGGTACTTTCGAACTGTGGTGTTGGAGAAGACTCTTGAGAGTCCCTTGGACTGCAAGGAGATCCAACCAGTCCATCCTAAAGGAGACCAGTCCTGGGTGTTCATTGGAAGGACTGATGCTGAGGCTAAATCTCCAGTAATTTGGCCGCTTGATGTGAAGAACTGACTCACTGGAAAAGACCCTGATGCTGGGAAAGATTGAAGGCAGGAGGAGAAGGGGATGACAGAGGATGAGATGGTTGGATGGCATCACCAACTTGATGGACATGAGTTTGAGTAAACTCTGGAAGTTGGTGATAGACAGGGAGGCCTGGCGTGCTGCAGTCCATGGGGTCAGAAAGAATCAGACATGACTGAGCGACTGAACTGAACACCACGACCAGAGAAAGTCTGCACAAAGCAACAAAAATCCAGTGCAATCAAAAAATAAATAAATAAAAAGCAACTTTTAAAAAAATCTATCCATCTACAGCAGCGGTACTCTCTTCTATACTCTGTCCGTTCCTTCACGACATAATGGATAGTGTGACCTGCTCTCTTCAAAGGCCACCCCTGGAACTTCCAAACTTTAGCCCCTCCAAATCCTCAAAGATTTTGATCCTAATTATCTCTATCACTCTCTCCTATACCAACAATTTCTCCTTTTCCACCAGATCCTTTAACACAGGAGCATGAATCAATATCCCTCATATTTTAAAAAATTAAAAGTAGCAACACCTTACTCCACTCCAGCCATCACCCCCATTTCACTACTTCTCTTTACAGGAGAATTTCTGGAACTAGTTGAACTGTCTAATTCTTCCCCTCACATTTTCTCCAAAACCCTTTCCACTTAAGGCTCTGGTGCCATTGCTACTCCAATGATGTTCTTACCAAAGTCATCAAGGATTCTCTCCATCCTCTCTTACCTGGACTTCTCAGCAGCGTTTGACACAGGGCACATTTCTTCAAGCACTTTGTTCTTGAGGTAATATATGCTCTCCTGCTTTTCTTCCCATCATCCTGGCTGGATTCTCCCTTCTCAGTCTACACTCTGGCATCTCCTCTCTGCCTCACTTCTAAACACTGATGTTGCCCCAGAGCTTGCTCCTTAAACCCCTTCTCTCCACCTACATTATCCACCCAGGTAACCTCCTATAGTCCCACACACATGCTAATACTGATATAGTACTGCTTATATGAGGTGGTATTAGATGTTTATCACACTACTAATATTATATTATTTTCTATTTCTTCCTCCAATAAAATGTAAACTACATCATAAAAGAAGTCTTCCTTGTCTCGTTTAGCTCTGTATCCTCAGGGTCTTCGTCAATTCCTAGCAGATGGCAGGTAGGAGATTGAAAGAATGAAGAGCTAAGTGGAATCAGGAAGTACTTGCTCAACTCTTCCAGCAAAACGCAAAGGACTGTAGCCTCTCAGTAGATAAAGCTGTCCTGAAGATCACTTTTAAGGGGTATGGTGACAATATCAGGTGGTAGAGGAGAATACAGAGGTTATAGATCTCAGAAAATGCAAGCAATAAAAACTTTTTAAGATGAGTATGTTATCTTAGAAGCAAGGACTGTGAGAAGTTCTAAGAGACACAGAGCTTGTGATAAAAGTCTTCCCAAACCAGGCTACACTAAACAGAACAGACTGGAAAGTCCTTTGCAAAAGCACCAGAGGTAGCTCAACTCAGAAAGTTACCATGGATCATCACCCTGTTTTCCACAGGAATCTCTGCTTTCAGTCCAGGGGGTAAAAAAAATTATCTCATTCAAATATAAGGAACAGAAAAGTAATTTGCCTGCCTTCATTGTAAAAATCAAAGATAAAAAATTAATAGATTTTTAGAAATAAAAGTGACCAGAAAAAAGTATTACTACACTGTAGATAAAAGTTGTAACATTATAAAATGAACTAGAAAAAATTGGTAAGAAATCGCATTTAATTTTTTTTAATTAAATAATTAAATAATCTATCTTTAAAAAGAGGTGGCCAGGAAGAAATGTCATGGAAATGGCATAGAAAAGAATTTTAAAGAAACCTGAATTATAAGGTCCACAAGGGAATAACAAATAGAAAACACAGTAAAGATTTAGAAAGTGTTAGTCGATCAGTTGTGTCCGACTCTTTGTGACTCCATGAACTGTAACCCACCAGGCCCCTCTGTCCATGGAATTCTCCAGGCAAGAATACTGGAGTGGGTTGCCATGCCCTCCTCCAGGGGATCTTCCCAACCTAGGGATAGAACCTAAGTCTCCCAGGTTGCAGGCAGATTCTTTACTGTGTGAGCCATCAGGAAAGCCCAAAGATTTAGGAGACAGATGCAGAAGAAAATGAAACAGAAATTAAGAGATTAAAAAAATGCTTGAAAAAAAATAACTGGCATATAGAAGTCAAAATACATCCCATTTGTAATCATTGGTATTCATTGGCATTGAAGAAAATCAAAATAGTGAAACAGAAAAATTCTTACACTGAATTCAACAAATTTTCCAGAATCTAAATATTGAAAATGCTCTGTACTTTCAACTTTTACCCCAAAAGGTCAATTCTAACAAATAGTTGAGTAAAACTTTTCATTTATAAAAACAAAAAAAAAACTGATTTTGTGATTCTGACAAAAAGAAGTCATCAACAACAAAAATCAGGTTTGCATCAGACTTTGGGTACCAATAAATATAACACTGAAAAATAGTGAAAGACACAGACATTCAAGGAAAGAAAGAGTGAGTGAAGGATACTAAATCCAGACATGCTGTCTGAAGACATAAAGGCTGCGGGCTAACAGCTGTGAACATGAAACAATTCAAGGAATATGAACCCTTCCTCAAGACTCTATCTGTTGTGGTGGTTGTTCAATCACTAAGTCATGTCCAACTGTTTGTGACCCCATGGACTGTAGCCCATTGTCCATGCGATTTTCCAGGCAAGAATACAGGGGTGGGTTGCCATTTCCTTCTCCAGGGGATCTTTCTGACACAGGGATTGAACCCGGGTCTCCTGCATTGGCAGGTGGATTATTTGCCATTACTGACTCAGGGAAGTCCCCAGGACTCTACTAGAAGACTAATTTTAGAGCACCAAAAAATGATTGGTTAGAAGGGAAACTTTGGCAAAAAGCCTGGTGAGGAGAATTAAATATATTTAACTGAAGAACTAAGACTAAAACAAAAAATAAGGATAACAAAATAGCATGCAAACATTAAATCTTCTGGCAGCATAGGAAGAACGAAGGACTACAAAATGAGAAAATACAGAGAGAATGGAAAGCAAGTTAACGTGACAAGTTGACATAAAAAAACTCAAGCATATTTAAGGATATTAAATATAAACATTTTTAAAAAGAGAAAACTATTAACTAAAAGTGACTAATGTGTGAGAGGGAGAAGTAAGAGGGAAAGATATTAAAGGGTCATTTTGCTTTCCTGGTGGCTCAGACCATACAAAATCTGCCTGCAATGTGGGAAACCTGGGTTTGATCCCTGGGTTGGGAGGATCCCTTGGAGGAGAGCATGGCAACCCACTCCAGTATTCCTGCCTGGAGAATTCCCATGGACAGAGAAGCCTGGCAGGCTATGGTCCATGGGGTCACAAAGAATCGGACACAACTGAATGACTAAGCACAGCACACAGCACAGCACAGCAGAGAAACTAAAGAAATAAGGAAGTGAGGGCACAAAGGTATTTTTATAAAGGTAATCACTAAAGCAAAACTGCAAGGAGATCAAACCAGTCAATCCTAAAGGAAATCAACACTGAATATGCATTGGAAGGACTGATGCTGAAGCTGAAGAAGCTCCAAAACTTTGGTCACCTGATGTGAAGAGACTATTCATTGGAAAAGACTCTGACGCTGGGAAAGGATAAAGACAAAAGGAGAAGGGGTGGCCGAAGATGAGATATTTAAATAGCATCACCACTCAATGGACATGAATTTGAGCAAACTCCAGGAGATAGTGAAGGACAGAGGAGCCTGGTGTGCTGCAGTTCCTGGGGTTGCAAAGAGTTGGACACAACTCAGTGACAACAATAAAGCAAAACTGTAAACCTTCCTAAATATTAGGAACAATTCTAAATTTTTAAATAAAACAAACCACAGAATAAAAATCTAAACACACGTAAACATAAAATAACAGAACTAATACCAAATATACCGACTATGCCAACACATAAATGGGATATTTATTAAAAGATAAATATTTTCAAATTTTGTCACCTAAAACAAAATCCAACTCTACACTGTAGGAAAGAGACAAAACTAAAACAAAGAATTTTAAACATTGAAAATAAAAGGAAGGACAAAGGAATACCAAGCAGAAGCCAATCAAATGAAATCAGAGGGCAGGACCTTCATATCAGATAAAGGAGAATTTATTCCAAAGAGAAACAAAGAAGAGCATTTGTAACGCTGAAGATTACAATTCACAATGCATATATAATATGTATTAATATCTATCCATGAAATACTGTATTTCATAAGGTGGGAATTAAACAGATATAACTGGAGAAGGAAACGGCAACCCACTCCAATATTCCTGCCTGAGAAATTCCATGGACAAAGGAGCCTGGAGGGCCATAGTGCATGGGGTCACAAAGAGTTGGGCACAACTCAACCACTAAACAAGAATGAAGGAGATATAAAGAAACCTACATAGGATCACACTAATTATAGGATACTTGAATAAACCTTTCTCTGTACAAGACAAACCAAATGAACAAAATAGTATGAATAAAGATTAATTTAAAATATAATTAATAAGCTAGATCTTATACATTTCAACACTATATGCTAATGATAGAAACTCTTTTTGGGAAGGCCCCTGGAATATTAAAGAAAAAAGTTATCATGTATTAGACCACATTAAGACCCAATAAATTTCAATATTTGAAAATATAAAAATCCTCCCTCCTGAACATTTTAAGTGCTCCATCAATTTATCCTTTAATCAAAGGGGAAATTTGGCTAAAATTTCAAGTGCAACATTTTGGGAAAACAAAAATAAAAACACTAAAGACCAAAATTCAGGGGATACTGCTGAAAACATTACTTGGGAGAAAGGCATAACCCTTAACAACTTACCACAATATAAGTGAAAGAGTGAATAAATAAAGCTCTGACTCAAAAAATTAGACAAAGAATATAATAAAATTGAAGATAAAGAACAAAAGAGTAAACATATAAAAACACAACAAATAGTTTGATTCGTGTAATGCACTACAATTCAAACATAATAAATTCAAAATATAAAAATATCATCTACTAACCCAACATTTTCATTTCAGACATTATGAACTGATGCTGAAAAAAAGACTGTTGCCATAAAAACCAGAAGTAACATACACATCTCCTCACCCCCAGTCAAGTGCTCATGTGACTGAAACTTAAGGTAGAAATTACGATGAGCTAGACAATTAGATCATGAAAGATAGTCTGAAAGAAAGTCTGAGATTTTGCTAAATGGGGACAAAAAGCAGAGAATTCCAGGTGGGAAGCTGGCAACAATGGACAGCAAGGAGACTGCAGGCACCTGGAGAAGTCCAAAACAATGTTTACTGGACAAGTGTTGAGTGGCTGATAATAATGAAAAGAATAAATGCACAGAGGTGTAAACATTTAATACATAATTATAGGCATTCTTATGAAAGAGAAAATCTCCTAAAGAGCTAATGAATGCCTGAGACATAAAGATTGCATTTTGAAACTATATGTAATGAAGAAAGCACTTACTGTCAAAAAGAAAACAAGAAGGAAAACTCACATTACCTGGGAAAATTGCCTGTGATGAAAGTAGATATTTCCTGCATTAAAGTAAGCCAGCGAGTAGGTGGGGTTTAAAGAAATTGCTTCTTGATAGTCTCTCATTGCGTTCTGTTGTTGACCCATAAACTCATGAATCACACCACGATTTGTTAAGAATTCTGCTGTACCATTGATCTGCAATATAATAGTAAGAGCAGTTAGCGTCTGGGAATAGTATTTATCTCCGATTTCATGTCTACAAAAATGGACATTATGAAATCTCTTTGTGGGAAGCTAGTGATTTTATAGGGCAGGTAAAACTCCACTAGAGCAAACATTTTGAGAAAGGACTTGGCATGAAGTTGGTTCAATGCCAACATTTTGTTGATTTGGTTGCAATAAAACAAATAATCTTAGTGCTTTACTCAGTTCCTTTGCAAAGAATGGGGCTTAAGAATAGATGCATGAGGAAAAGTTTGTCTGTTTAGCTCTGTCAAGCTGGAGGAGAAATTAAAAAGTTACCATGTTTATTTGTCCTATGCAGTATAGCAATTACCTTTCAGGTCTTTCCTTTATCTGATCTCAAAGATTACAATATCTACCCAAATATACAAAAAAAAAAAAAAAAAAGAATCCAAAATTGAGAAGACAAAAGGAAGATTTTCTGTCTTTGAATTTATTTGCCATTTCACTACAGAAAAAGCTGGGGATTTACATTATTCCTTCTTTAGTTCCTTCAAAGCCAGAAGATTATTTTATTTTTTAATTATAAAATAATATTGATGTATCATGAAGCTATAAATTTGCATGTACTAAGAGGAATCAACTAAGAGAAATGTATTTTCAAAATTTTAAATACATTTAGGTTATAAAACTGGCAAGCTATAATAACTCTTTATTCTGCGAAACTCCTGGGGGAAAAAATACAAATATTATTTTTTCTACAAGTCACTTTTAAAAGGCGACAGAGGACTTCTTACTTCATCTTATTCACTGATGACATTAATTTACACTAATGATAAATATAATATAAGTGGATTTTTACCTTTATGGCAGCATTTATATCCTGAAATGCAGCAAAATTATCACCCATCTGAAGACAGACCACAGCTCTTCCTTCATAGGCTAGGTAGCTCTTTGGATCAACTTCCATAGCAATGGTAAAGTGGTTCCAAGCTTTCTGGAATTTTCCTTGGGCCTAAAATAATTTTCCATTTACACCAAGTAGGAAATTGTCCATATCATGACAAATGTTTATGATTCTAACTTAAATAAAGTCTTTTAGTAAGGGTATATTTATACTGTGCTAAATCTAAGATATTTTAAACAAGGAAGTAGGCTGTACTGTGAGTACATTCAAATGACTGATTCCCCTGAGTATTTATGCTGAAATTTTAATTAGTTGAAATACTGATAATCAGAACCATGTCTTAGACGGGTTTTCAACAACATAAAATCTTGACCACCATGGGAAACACCAATGCTTCTGACAATCACTACCAAATTTACATTGAGTTCTGCAAGCTCAGTTGGTAAAGGATCCACCTGCAATGCAGGGGACCCCGGTTCGATTCCTGGGTTGGGAAGATCTGCTGGAGAAGGGATAGGCTACCCACTCTAGTATTCTTGGGCTTCCCTTGTGGCTCAGCTGGTAAAGAATCCACCTGCAAAGTGGGAGAGTTGGATTTGACCCCTGGCTTGGGAAGATCCCCTGGAGAAGGGAAAGGCTACCCACTCCAGTATTCTGGCCTAGAGAATTCCATGGACTGCATAGTCCATGGGATAGCAAAGAGATGGACACGACTGAGCAACTTTCACTTTCACTGCACACACAGGCAGGAATCGTTTATTTGCTTGGCATTGAAACTCTAGTTATACATATTATACATAACAAAATAAATATGTGCTCAATAATTAAATAAACTAATGGTATAAAGTGAAAATGTATAAATTGTACAGCCCATGGAATTCTCCAGGCCAGAATACTGGAGTGGGTAGCCTTTCCCTTCTCCAGGGGATCTTCCAAACCCAGTATCGAACCCAAGTCTCCAGCATTGCAGGTGGATTCTTTACCAGCTGAGCCACAGGGAAGCCCATAATGGTATAAAACATAACTGTTAAAATTCACCAGTGTCTGGCATTTTAGGATCACTATACACATTCCATGAAAAATGCATACAAATCAATCAAGCAGGTATTTATACCAACCTTAGTACCAACTGGAAAAAAAGAGAGAAGGTTAGGAGAGGGACACTGTTAGCAGAAAGATGTCAGAGTATTTCCTAGAGAAGACCAGTTGGCAACTAAATAAATCATCACAGAAAGGCAGTGAGTTGATAAATTCAGCACAGCCCAGGGCCTGTCTTTATTCCTGTGGGCTCAAAAACCCAACTTGCCAGTCTCAGAAGCTGACTCTCACATAAACCAATTGACTCTTGAATAAAACTAATCCAAAATAGAACTTAGAGTCAACTAGACACTGTCTTTAACCAGTAAACTTCTCCCTCACAGTAAATAATGTGAAAATCAATGTCACCATCACAAGTTCATTTGATAAACAAGGAATTGAACTTGTCTGGTCCTGACAACATCTGTTCTGCTCACTTCACGTCTCTAGTGCTAAGTGCGTAAAAGGGGAATCTGTTTCATATTTATCTAAAAAATGGTCACTCGTGGCCCTAAACAGGATTTGATGGGTTTTTCTAGCTCTCATTTTTCCATCCTTCCTTTCCTGATTCAATTCTTCCTCATACTGACGAGTTCCTTCAGGTTGACATACACCCAGTGAGATCTTCATAAAATACAGATCTGATGTCAGTGCTCTGGTGAGTGATATTCACATGTTTAACTGACCTAGACCAGTTAAAATGACCTTCACCTCAAGTCATTACTCAGTTCTGCAGTCTTACCCCACATTACTCTCACCTTGTCCATAACATTCTGCCTCCCTTAAGCCTTCTGTCTCTTTCTCACCAAATGAGCTGGTCCCTCTCTGTGGAACACGGTGTTCTAAGCCCCAACTCCTACTTCTAATTACTAGTTTTTCATACCTCAATTTAAATGTTAATTTCTCAAAAAGTCTTTCCTCATCCCCTCAAACAAAGCTAGGTTTCCTTCATATGTTCAGTTCAGCTCAGTTCAGTTCAGTCACTCAGTTGTGTCCGACTCTTTGTGACCCCATGAATCGCAGCACGCCAGGCCTCCCTGTTCATCACCATCTCCCAGAGTTCACTCAGACTCATGTCCATCGAGTCCGTGATGCCATCCAGCCATCTCATCCTCAGTCGTCCCTTTCTCCTACTGCCCTCAATCCCTCCCAGCATCAGAGTCTTTTCCAATGAGTCAACTCTTAGCAAAGAGCAATATTGCATAGGAACCTGGAATGTCAGGTCCATGAATCAAGCCAAATTGGAAGTGGTCAAACAAGAGATGGCAAAGATGAACATTGACATTCTAGGAATCAGCAAACTAAAATGGACTGGAATGGATGAATTTAACTCAGATGACCATTATATCTACTATTGTGGGCAGGAATTTCTCAGAAGAAATGGAGTAGCCATCATGGTCAACAAAAGAGTCCAAAATGCAGTACTTGGATGCAATCTAAAAAACGACAGAATGATCTCTGTTCATCTCCAAGGCAAACCATTCAATATCACAGTTATCCAAGTCTATGCCCCAACCAGTAATGCTGAAGAAGCTGAAGTTGAACAGTTTTATGAAGACCTACAAGACCTTTTAGAACTAACACCCGATTTTTTGATTGGGTCGTTTATTTTCTGGAGTTGAGCTGCATAAGTTGCTTGTATATTTTTGAGATTAGTTGTTTGTCAGTTGCTTCATTTGCTATTATTTTCTCCCATTCAGAAGGCTGTCTTTTCACCTTGCTTATATTTTCCTTTGTTGTGCAGAAGCTTTTAATTTTAATTAGATCCCATTTGTTTATTTTTGCTTTTATTTCCAGAATTCTGGGAGGTGGATCATAGAGGATCCTGCTGTGATTTATGTTGGAGAGTGTTTTGCCTATGTTCTCCTCTAGGAGTTTTATAGTTTCTGATCTTACATTTAGATCTTTAATCCATTTTGAGTTTATTTTTGTGTGCGGTGTTAGAAAGTGATCTAGTTTCATTCTTTTACAAGTGGTTGACCAGTTTTCCCAGCACCACTTGTTAAAGAGATTGTCTTTACTCCATTGTATATTCTTGCCTCCTTTGTCAAAGATAAGGTGTCCATATGTGTGTGGATTTATCTCTGGGCTTTCCATTTTGTTCCATTGATCTATATGTCTGTCCATCAGCAGATGAATGGATAAGAAAGCTGTGGTACATATACACAATGGAGTATTACTCAGCCGTTAAAAAGAATTCATTTGAATCAGTTCTGATGAGATGGATGAAACTGGAGCCGATTATACAGAGTGAACTAAGCCAGAAAGAAAAACACCAATACAGTATACTAACACATATATACGGAATTTAGGAAGATGGCAATGACGACCCTGTATGCAAGACAGGGAAAGAGACACAGATGTGTATAATGGACTTTTGGACTCAGAGGGAGAGGGAGAGGGTGGGATGACTTGGGAGAATGACATTCTAACATGTATACTATCATGTGAATTGAATCCCCAGTCTATGTCTGACGCAGGATGCAGCATGCTTGGGGCTGGTGCATGGGGATGACCCAGAAAGATGTTATGGGGAGGGAGGTGGGAGGGGGGTTCATGTTTGGGAATGCATGTAAGAATTAAAGATTTTAAAATTTAAAAAATAAAAAAAATAAAATAAAAATAAAAATTAAAATTTAAAAAAAAAAAAAAGAACTAACACCCAAAAAAGATGTCCTTTTCATTATAGGGGACTGGAATGCAAAAGTAGGAAGTCAAGAAACACCTGGAGTAACGGGCAAATTTGGCCTTGGAATGCAGAATGAAGCAGGGCAAAGACTAATGGAGTTTTGCCAAGAAAACGCACTGGTCATAGCAAACACCCTCGTCCAACAATACAAGAGAAGACTCTACACATGGACATCACCAGATTGAAATCAGATTGATTATATTCTTTGCAGCCAAAGATGGAGAAGCTGTATACAGTCAGTAAAAACAAGACCAGGAGCTGACTGTGGCTCAGATCATAAACTCCTTTTTACCAAATTCAGACTTAAATTGAAGAAAGTAGGGAAGACCGCTAGACCATTCAGGTATGACCTAAATCAAATCCCTTATGATTATACAGTGGAAGTGAGAAATAGATTGAAGGGCCTAGATCTGATAGATAGAGTGCCTGATGAACTATGGAATGAGGTTCATGACACTGTACAGGAGACAGGGATCAAGACCATCCCCATGGAAAAGAAATGCAAAAAAGCAAAATGGCTGTCCGGGGAGGCCTTACAAATAGCTGTGAAAAGGAGAGAGGCAAGGGGCAAAGGAGAAAAGGAAAGATATAAGCATCTGAATGCAGAGTTCCAAAGAATAGCAAGAAGAGATAAGAAAGCCTTCTTCAGCGATCAATGCAAAGAAATCGAGGAAAACAACAGAATGGGAAAGACTAGAGATCTCTTCAAGAAAATTCGAGATACCAAGGGAACATTTCATGCAAAGATGGGCTCGACAAAGGACAGAAATGGTCTGGACCTAACAGAAGCAGAAGATATTAAGAGGAGGTAGCAAGAATACACGGAAGAACTGTACAGAGAAGATCTTCATGACCCAGATAATCATGATGATGTGATTCCTTCGTATAAACTGTACTAAAACTCATCCTTTTTTTTTGTACTTATCCTGAGTATAATTAAGTAATTATTCATGTGCCAGCTTGATGCTTATCCCTTCAATAGGTAGTAAACTCTACAAGAAGAACCCAGTGTCTTTTCACCGCTCTAGCCCTAGGCCTAGATCAGTCCCTGTCCTATACTAGATGCCCAGCAAATGCAATGAACGATGACATTAACACATTCCTTTTGATTGCAGTCAGTTTTAGCTGTTTGGGAGTCACCCTGTCTCCAAATTGACTTTGCAAGTTTCTACTGTGATCAAACAATGGCTAATTTCATGTTTAACTCTCAGAAGGCAATCTTATTTCCCTTACTAATCAGTTCTTAGGCATACCTCACTATAACCAAGCCACAGCCACCTCCTAGTCTTAGATCAGCCAAATTCATTTATTTTTTAAATGAAAAAAAAAAAAAAAAAAACCTCGACTTTAAAAGACATTGTAGATGTCCATCAGCAGACGAATGGATAAGAAAGCTGTGGTACATATACACAATGAGTATTACTTAGCCATTAAAAATAATACATTTGAATCAGTTCTAACGAGGTGGATGAAACTGGAGCCTATTATACAGAGTGAAGTAAGCCAGAATGGAAAACACCAATACAGTATACTAATGCATATATATGGAATTTAGAAAGATGGTAATGATAACCCTGTACGCAAAACAGCAAAAGAGACACAAATGTATAGAACAGTCTTTTGGACTCTGTTGGAGAGGGCGAGGGTGGGATGATTTGGGAGAATGGCATTGAAACATGTGTAATATCATATGTGAAACGAATTGCCAGTCCAGGTTCGATGCATGATACAGGATACTCGGGGCTGGTGCACTGGGATGACCCAGAGGGATGGTACGGGGAGGGAGGTGGGAGCGGGGTTCAGGATGGGGAACACATGTACACCCATGGTGGATTCATGTTGATGTATGGCAAAACCAATACAATATTGTAAAGTAATTAGCCTCCAATTAAAATAAATAAATTTATATTAAAAAAATAAAAGACAATGTTAATAGGAATTTCTGTAAATTACAATAATTTAAACATACTTTTGCCCATTGTTTAATTTTTTTAATAATAAAAGGCACAAAAAGATTACTCCTTTCCTTTTCACGGAAAATATAACACATCTAGCACTTTCTTCCAAGAATATCACTCCGTATTTTGTAGTGCGCGTAGCTCAGTGGGCGTATGGGTCAGGTCAGTGTCCCAGAAATCACTCAGAGACACGCTTGATAACACAAAGAACAACACTCTTCCAACTAGCTGGAAGGACACATGTCTATTCTCTTGGCTTCCAGTGTGTTCTAATTCACTGCCATTTGGAAGATGACCTGAGTTCAGAAGTCCCTATATAGTGCTTGTCTGGTCCATCGCATGGGTCATGTCATTACATTGTCTATTCCCTTTAGCTTTTCACTAATTTAACAGGATAAAACCTATGGAGCCTAGGTATAACTAGTGAAATAAATTTTAACCAGCTTTTTATATGTGAAACTCACTGGGAAAGTCTTCATAGTTGTCTGTAAGAGTGGTATGTATAACGGGGTGAGGTAGAAAGAGGTGCAGCAGGCAATAAGGCAACTCAAGTTCACAAGATCCTCATCTCACTATCACACCAGGTTCCTGGGTATGCTTCCCAGGCAGCCTCCCTGTAACTCATCAAACCCCTGCTTCCCACTGACACTGTGAATACTAATAAGAAGATAAAGGTAAAATGTTCACAGTGAGAGAAGCATTGTATATAACCAGCACCAATGAAAGGTCAAACATAACCTCTTTCTTGTCCAAAAGGTGCTTTCGTGGTCCAAACTGTTGTCATACGATATTACCTGCAAATTATAGCCTAAACAAATTCTGGCTTTTGTATAGGCTGGATTAAAATGCAGTGCTTTCAGAAAGTCCTTCTGTGCTTGCTTGGTGGCCTCCTCATGTCCATATTCCATGTAAGAATTTCCCCGTCCAATGTAAGCATCCAGAAAACGTGGATCAATTTTAACAGCCCAGGTGAAGAAGTTGACAGCTTCTTCAAATTCTTTATTCCTGAAAAGAAATGAAAATATTAATGCTTTCTGGTGAATTATCTAAGTGCTTTCCTGTATATAATCTTTACATACAGGAATGCATTAACCCTTTAAAAAAACTTTAATTTTTATTAACATATGAACTATCATAAGAACTATTGCCATGGAGAAGAAAATGGCAACCCACTCCAGTATTCTTGCCTGGAGAATCCCATGGACAAAGGAGCCTGGCAGGGGGTCTCAAGAGTCCATGGGGTCTCAAGAGTCTGACATGACTTAACGACTAAACTACCACCACCACCAAGAACTATTGCCATATGACCTAAGGCAGTCTGATGGGGTTCTTTGAAGATATTGCTAGAAGGACAGAGGGGAAGTAAGAGCCTTCTTTATAGCAGAATACATTGAGATGATATTCTAGAGTTCTTTTTTCAGAATTATAAAAATCTGAATGGCATTCTTGAACACATTTACAACAGTTATCTGTGGACAGCATAGAAAAACATACTATTATTAATAAAATATACCATTTAAATCAGATTAAAATAAATTCATTGTTATATATTATGTCCTTTATAATGAAAGGAGCTCAACTTTTTGTCACACAGGAATTTTTACTTCAGTACTTCTGTAAAGGCAGCTCATTTCATTTTGGACACCAAAAGAGGAGGGGAGAAAAAGAGGTGAAATGCATTTTATTATTAACTTGTGAATATATGTGACTAAATGATAACTCTGTCTCTCTATCTTCCTGTGGGTTAGGTGAGGGTTGTTGAAGTAATCAAACATTTATCCATGGGTATATAAAGTCACTTTGCCATTTCACATGCAAATCTAATAACTATTTTTAATTTCAATTAATATGGAGAGTTTGCTGCTACTGCTAAGTCACTTCAATCATGTCCGACTCTGTGCGATCCCATAGACGGCAGCCCACCGGGCTACCCCGTCCCTGGGATTCTCCAGGCAAGAACACTGGACTGGGTTGCCATTTCCTTCTCCAACGCATGAAAGTGAAAAGTGAAAGTGAAGTTGCTCAGTCGTGTCCAACCCTCAGCGATCCCATGGACTGCAGCCTTCCAGGCTCCTCCGTCCATGAGATTTTCCAGGCAAGAGTACTGGAATGGGGTGCCATGGAATTTTTTACTAGAATAAAGGAGCTAACACTGAGTAACTACTTACTCACCAGATACTGTGCTGAGTGCTTTACATATACTATTTCACTTAATTCTTCCAACACTTCTGTAAGCTTGTTATAATTTTTTTTATATTTTATAGATTAAAAGAATATCATGACTCAGAAAAGTTTGCACATATTAAATAACATAGTAGATAGCATGCTAAGATTGCACAGAGCAAATATGTGGGGTTCAAACCCAGGTGAGTCAGACTCCAAAATCCATGGTTTCCCACAAGTCATCCCTACCCACATTCTTCACCTTTAACATACTTGTAGCTGGCACACAAGAGCCGGTGTGGTGACCTCTCAACAGCGCAGTCAGAAGAAAGGCTTGGAATTCAAAACTAAGCCTGAACATATAAATTAATACTAATTTTTCAAAACTGCTAGAAGGACCAAATGACAGCATGTGAAAAACCCTTAGCACAGAGACCCTCACCCAATAAAGATTATTTTCCTCTTTCCATTCTTTTCACTACTTCTCAAAAAGTTTTCAAACTTTAACAAGATGCATCGCTTGCTTTTCTAACGTTTCCTTTATAAAAATACATGGAATCCAGGGTAACTGTTCTAGAAACTATCATCTCCTAGATATCACTCAACATTATCTCTTAAAATACAGTTTCTCAAACCTCAGCCCTTCCTTCACGACAGTTGCCCTGTGTCCCAACTATACCTATCATTTATTGAGTACTTCTCTTTAAGTCACTTTTTTACTTAAGTAAATCTATTTTTAAAAATAACTTCAATACCACAAGTACAAAATCAATATCTCATGCATAAACAGAAGGCAACCATAAACATAAATAAATATTGGAGCTGGATAATACAGTTTGCAGAAAACTAAACCTAAGAGCTGTACCATCTATCATGAAGTGTGGGGAAGATGCTAAAGACGAACTCTTCGCTGAGACTTTCTCCTTGATGTGTTCAGAAGGTTTGAAAGAATTCACTTCGAAACTGAAAAGCAATCCAGTTTCCCATAATGTGATTCAATTTTTTTGAATGCTTGTGCATGCCATGAAAAATAATAGAGGTGCTGATGATTGCCCCATGCCAGAGTCGGACACGACTGAAGCGACTTAGCAGAGTCCAAAAGTGTGCACCAAGTGTTGTGCCAGAAGATGACAAAAGAGTCAACAGGAAAGCACCAGGAGAGCTTGACATTACAAACAGGAGACAGTTAACACTCCTGGATATGAGACAGCTGGTATCTTCTGGGTTCACTCTGTGGATTCTCACAAAGAAAACATGGCTCCGCTCCCTCAAGCAGTTTAGAGTGAAACTCTCCTCCTCTTTCCTGATAACTGGCACTATTTGAGAAGTAAAAGTTCACTGAATACAAGGTTACAATGCTTGTAGCCACTTTCTCACTGTATTACAGAAATAACTCTAGCCTAGATAATGAACAAAGAATAACTACACAGTAGTAATTTGCATTTCTATATAAAATGCATTTAGCTGATAGGTTTTTAACAGCCACTGCTTCCCTGGTGGCTCAGACGGTAAAGAATCTGCCTTCAAGGCAGAAGACCTGCGTTCAGTTTCTGGGTCTGGAAGATCCCCTAAAGGAGGGCAAGGCAACCAACTCCAGTATTCTTGCCTGGAGACTCCCCATGGACAGAGGAGCCTGGTGGGCCACAGTACATGGGGTTGCAAAGAGTCGGACACGTTTGAGCAACTAACACTTGAACTCTTCACTTTCATTTCTGTCTCTGGGTAGTGAGCTATTTATTTATAATGCATACCTACGGTGACCATGTAAATGGAAATTTCCAGGGCAACCCAGTTCTCTCATATTCTTCCCACAAATCACTGAAATGTTTCTAGTATGCTTACATCCAAATTGTATCATACACATTGCTTCCCTCTTACCCAGAGGGAAATTTAAAATCCTTTGTGAGTACATATGCCAATATGTAGTTTACAAAACATTTCACCCTTTAAATCGTCAAACCAATTTTAAAAGAAAAAATGAGGCAATGAATTGAAGTTATTTTTCGACACACATCTAGTTATCAGCACTAATGTTTAACAAACATCTAGTCTATTCAGACTAAGTAAACAATCATTAAACCTTAAACCTGGGGAGGGACCTTGAAAGGCACCTAGCAACCTCTTCAAAGCTGATAATATCTAAAAATCAAGTCCAGAGGAGGTGATGGAGCCAAAGCTAGAGACGCCACCCCCAGCCCCTTACACCAGTAGGAAATAACATAGACCCAGCAACTTCATTTTTCTGGAGATGGGTATGTCACACAATGTCCTGTAGATTAGGGCTGCTGTTAAATAATCACATGGCAGTTTAAAAATGGAAAAACGTGGCAGAGTGTCTGTTATATCAGGGTGCACAATCACTGGCACATAAACTGTTAAAACATCAATCACACAAACACAAAACTATGTTAGCTTTTCTAAAATAAAAAGTGTCTCTGTAAATCTAAAATAACGTGATCACCGAAGGAAGGTGTGTGACTCTCATTATGGTGTCTACTAACTAAGGACCAGGTGCTGAGCTGGCAGGCTAGGCCACAGACACCAAGGCCCACCGCGCTTTCCAAATGAATCATATACGTGACCAGATGTGCCCTACTGGGTTGTACAAATAAATCATAAATACCTCCCCAAACTAAAGAATGTGGCCTGCAGAGTCGAAGATTCAGAAATATTTTATGCAAATATAAGAAGAGTGAAATAAATGTGCTGAAGTAAAAAGTGGAGAGAATATGTAACTCTGAGCCATCAGGCTCTCCTTCTGTGACTTTTTTTTTTTTTTTTTAATCTTAAGGTGGCTTTCTCAAAGAGATCTAAAAATTAACTCTACCATAATACTCTCAGTGACCCAATTGGGCAACAAGTAGGATATTCAGCCTAAGGAATGTTGTCTCCTAGCAACCACAAGAGTGAGAACCAGAGATATACAAAGGCACACTTCAAAAGTCTGCAACCCCACGAGTTCAAAGATCAAAGCCCTAAAGTTTACACATTTATTCCTTTTTAAAATTTTTCCAAATGGGAGAATTTTTACTTTCTCTACTATGAAACATCAATAGTGAATCTCATTATTTACAAACCATGCTGCTGAAGTCATTAGCATGTTATAGCTCAACTTGAAAAGCAAAAATATTTTTCTTGAAATAAATATAACTGATCACTAAATATTCCTTATTGTTAAATTTAGTAAAACTGTTAAAATACATGGAATTGGGATGCTGAGTTATCAGAATTTTACTGTTGATTTAATTCTACTTTTATTAAAAGACAATAGAGATTCTGGTGGGATGATGAAAGTTGGTTATTTGGAATTGCAAAGCAGTTTCAGCTTAAGGAGGCCCTACCATATATACCCAGTGATTACATTTCATAAAGGAGATCAGGACCTGACACACAGAAAAATTTACTGACTCTAACAGTTGCAAAATACAGGAATCCTGAGAAAATTTTGGTGTCTGGTTTTGGTTTTAAGAGAATTCAGTGACCTCAGACATTTCCGGTCTCCACTCACCCACCAAAACAAACACATCAGTCATTATTATTCCATTTTTTTTAAGAATGACAATTACTTAAAGAGATGAATTGTACAAAGATGCTGTATTAAAATAGCCAATGATGTGACTATGTTTTTTGCCTGTATAAATTTAAAGGTCTGAGACCAGTTTGGGCCTTTTAACCAAATATACCTTTACAAGCTCCAATAATTATACTACCATAGTCATAAAATGGAAAAAATATAACTCTCATAGAGAAACCATACCTGTACTAGTTATGTCCCCAAAGAGGGGAAAAAAGAATGTTAGTTTTCTAAGTAATTCAAACTATGTCCTATTGCCTAAATTGTATATTTACAGAGTCTACTTGCTATGCTAATTTTCTCATCCAAGTAACTGCTATTATTTCACTCATGAAAAATGCTGTAAACTATTACTTAACTAAATACATTCTATTTCACATTAAAATGTGAAATTCATGAGCTGAATTTCTATGCTTTTAAAAGTAAAATGTCCAGAAATTAATTTTTTATATCAAATGTATGGGTAGAAATGTAAGCTACAAATTATAGCTAGCAAAATCAATCTAATATTATTTCAGAGTAAATTTTAAACTGATTTTCTATATTTTAGCCTTATGTTACTATGCTTTTCTCCTCTTCTATAATTTACTTATTTTTCACAATAATACCAGAAACAAGTAATGTATTTTAAGTAATGTATTTTTTGTAGATTTCATTATATTTTATAGATATTTACTGGTATATTTTAATTAGTTTTAGTTTAGAAGTGCTTTTTAAAGGTAAAATTTTCTTGAAAATATTTTACTAAATCAACCTCTCTTCGAGGAAACAGACTTTTAAAAAGTTAGCTCCATTTAATGAACAAAGTTAATTATTCTATTCTTAGATATTTTAAGCTATTCATTATTTCATTCTGTGTTATTACCAAGGTCCTTTCCAATAAGTGGACCTGAATCATATGGATACCCCCAATGCTATCAGCAGGCATTTACTTTACTTGCTGATTTGGCTAAAATAGTTTGAGAAACTTAGGTGTGGTTCCCACTTCCATACAGTGATTCTCGGTGTCTCTTGCCATGTTTGTACTCTGTCATTTCCACAATATTCTCCTCTGTTTCTCCTATTATAAATCTGCGGGTCCCACTTGCTCTCACTTCTACGTCAGTTGCACTCCATACCTGTGATAGCACATAGCAGTAGCTTGACATAGGCTCACATTAGTCTTGCTTATCAATGCAGCTTGTTTAAAATCCTGAAAAAGTTTTACAAATTTTTGTTAATTTTACCACATTATCTTTTGGGTTTTCATAAACTTCCTAACTTTGATTCTACCACAAATAAATTTTACACAAGCCTTAAAATATACATCTTCTTTAAAACCTTATGTTTTCCTTTTAGTATCACATGAGAATACTATAACCCAATACAGAATTCCATAACCAAAAACTCACTCAGAACCTTGCACTACTGTCTCCACTCTTCCTGTGGTTTTGCCTGGTATTGTCATGAGGTATCACACTTACTTTCTTTTTCATTGTTTTTTTTTCCCCCCACTGAACACAACCAGAGACTTCTGTATCCAGACAGAAATAGAAATTTGCCTGCATCTAAGTACTACATTTTGGACTCTTTTGTTGACCATGATGGCTACTCCATTTCTTCTAAGGGATTCCTGCCCACAGTAGTAGATATAATGGTCATCTGAGGTAAATTCACCCATTCCAGTCCATTTTAGTTTGCTTATTCCTAGAATGTTGACATTCACTCTTGCCATCTCCTGTTTGACCACCTCCAATTTGCCTTAATTCATGGGCCTGACATTCCAGGTTCCTATGCAATAGAGGGCATCAACTCCAAGCTAGTGAGATGCAAAATATTCCCTGGACATTTACCCCTTCATAAAATTTCTGCCACTCAGTGTCAAATTGGTTGACAGAAACGCGCAGCCATCTCGCTTTCTCCTGAATCTGCCCATGTTGACAGGCTTAGAAAGTTTTCAAGAAAATGTTTTCTTCCTGAGGAGAATACCACTAAACTGAAACAAATAAAATGTTTAAATAAATGTCTACATATCGAAAGACCATGTCAACGGCAATGAGACTTACATGTATAGGCATGTGTGAAAGTGAAAGTGAAGTTGTTCAGTCATGTCCGACTCTTTGCAACCCCATGGACTGTAGCCTACCAGGATCCTCCATCCGTGGGATTTCCCAGGCAAGAGTACTAGAGTGGGTTGCCATTTCCTTCTCCAAGGGTTCTTCCCGACCCAGGGATTGAACCCGGGTCTCCTGCATTGTAGGCAAATGCTTTACCATCTGAGCCACCAGGGAAGTCCTAGGTATGTCCATAGGTATGTGTACATATATACATAAATAATGTGGGATACCGATTGATTTCAATGCTTGCCATAATGTGGGATTATGGAATAATATCCCATAATTTGGGAACTCAAAAAATAAGAGTTCAACACCTGTGAAGGAATAAAAATGGAATAAACAAAGGAATAAAAAATAAAAATGACTCTGCTTTTTCCCAGAGGACTGCTTCAGCAAGAATCTTCTGGGCAGTTTTGGTTACGAACTAACTTGACCAAGCTAGACTGTGGGGAGGACCCTAACCTCCTGTGGAGTGACTAAAGGAAATTTTAGTTTCCAGACTCCCTTCCCACTCTCAGAAGGCTGGGTAAGAGCACTCTAAAGTCTTAAAAGCTAAGCATCAGACTTCTGGTTTCCCCTTCACTAGAGAGAACTCAACCATGAGGATAATCTCCCTCCTCCCTCTGTTCCTCCATCATCTTCCCCTCTCCCTTCTCCTTCCACAAAGCTGGCTGTTTAATGGGGGTAGAATAAGTTCTCTGCTAATACCAGGGATGGAAGAGGGAGCAGTAGTGTCAAACTGAACCCTCTGGGACGCTACTATAGGAGAAGGGTATCAGTCCAGACCCATCTGAGAATATGAACTCCCCACTTAGACTTCTGAAGCGTATTTTGATGCTACATGGAATTATTTGGAAGAAAATAAGAAATTTATTGTCTAGAGAAATATAATCTAATGAAATATGCTACCAGGTGTTTCCCACTAAGAGGATTTTCTTTTTCTTTTTTGCTGAAATGAAGTCAAACTTACAACTGTAATTGAGATTTCATTACAAACCTTCCCGTTAATTTGGCCTAACAATTCCAGTTCAAATGCCACACTCTATTTCCTGGGTTCTTATGAAGGGCACACAACTATCAATTAACTAATACATTTTCAGCTCTCATCCTACTTGATCTCTCTGTTAATCAGTCATTCCCACTAAGAATGTTTCCCTGTGTAGGTTTTCTGACTCTGCTCTCTCTAGGTTCTGCATTTAGCCCTCTTATTATTCAGTCATGTATTTCTTCATTGGTCTGCCTCAGCAATCATCTTTTTTAATATTCCAAATGAATTTTTAAAATTTACACAGGGGAACAACTTTTTTTTGCCTTTAATTGCAGGCATATCTTGTTTTATTGAGCTTCGCAGATACTGCACTTACAAATTGTGCAATCTTGCCTCAAACAAGTCTACTGGCACCATTTTTTCAACAGCATTTGTTCAGTTCATGTCTCTGTATCATATTCTGGTAATTCTCATAATATTTCAAACATTTTCATCATTATTGTAGTTGTTATGGTAGTTTGTGATCCTCAATGATCCTTGATGTTACTACTGCAAAAAGATTGCAACTAACTGAAGGCTCAGATGATGGTCAACAGTTTTTATTAATAAGGTACTTTTTAACTAAGATAGGCCCATTTTTAAGACATAACGCTATTGCACACTTAATAGACTACAGCATTGTACAAACATAACTTTTATACGCACTTTTATGTGAAACAAAACAATTAATGGGAGTCACTTTATCGCTGTTTGCTTTATTGCTGTGGTCTGGAACCAAACCTACAATATCTCCAAGGCAAACCTGTAGTGTTTGCAGGGCATGTTTTTTTCCCCAGTCTTTTTACTTTTACCCTTCTTTATCTTATACGTAAAGTCTGTTTCTTGCAGCCAGAATACCGTTGGGGCTTTTCAAAAATTCTAATCTAACATCCTCACTGTTGCAATTGGGGTATTTGGAGAATTTCCATTTAATGTAACTGCTGAAAAGGTTGAATTTAGGTCGACCATTTATTGTCTGTTCTCTGCTGGTCTCCTCTGTTTCTGTTCCTTTGTGTTCTCTTTCCAGACTTATCTGGGATTATTTTAATTTTTTAATATTCCATTTTAATTAATCTACTCTTTTTGACTGCGGAGGTCACATGTGAGAAGAAACCTGGAATAAAAGGTCATGAACCATATACAGATCAATAGGAGGAGTGTTTTCCACATAGGGAATAGCTTGTGTGAGGACCCTGAGGCAGGAAGGGAGCCTGGGATTTCCAAGGTGTACCCTGAGAAGTAACCTGAGTTACTGAGTTACTCAGTTACACAGAGGAGTAACCTGAGTTGAGAAAACAAGAACATTGACAGTGAAGTCAGATCAGCGAGCAGCAGTCAGGCCACTGGGGTCTTGGTTGGCGACAGTCAAGAGTTCAGATTTTGGCCTAAGTGTGATGGGAAGCCCCTGGAGGGTTCTGAGCTGAGGAGTAGCTTGCTCTGCTTTATGTTTTTCAGAGGCATCTCTGGCTGCTGTGTGAACAGCACATAGAGGGAAGAGAGTAGAAGCAGCGAGTCCAGATGGAAAGCTACCGCAGGAACCCAGGCAGGAGAAGGTAGAGGCTGGAAGGAGGAGGAGAGCAGGGGTAAAAAAATGAGAAATGACTGAATTCAACATATGTTTTGATGGTAGAGCTGACCACACTGGTTCATGATTTAGACACGGGGCGTGAGAAAAGAGAGAGGTCAAGAATGATTCCCACCAGACCATGAGCTCCTCAAGGACTGGAAATCTGTCTTATTTGTCTCCATATCTTCAATGTCAATGTTAGTACCATGCCTTGTCTGAAGGAATACAGGATTTGGAGAGACCTAAGTTCAAATCTTGTCCCAGTACTTCCTGGTTGACTCAGTTCAGTTCAGTCACTCAGTTGTGTCCGACTCTTTGCAACCCCATGAACCGCAGCAGGCCAGGCCTCCCTGTCCATCACCAACTCCCGGAGTCCACCCAAACCCATGTCCATTGAGTCAGTGATGCCATCCAGCCATCTCATCCTCTGTCGTCCCCTTCTCCTCCTGCCTTCAATCTTTCCCAGCATCAAGGTCTTTTCAAATGAGTCAGCGCTTCACATCAGGTGGCCAAAGTATTAGAGTTTCAGCTTCAGCATCAGTCCTTCCAATTCAGAAAACGAAGATCATGGCATCTGGTCCCAACACTTCATGGGAAATAGATGGAGAAACAGTGGAAACAGTGTCAAACTTTACTTTGGGGGGGCTCCAAAATCACTGCAGTTGGTGACTGCAGCCATGAAATTAAGACGCTTACTCCTTGGAAGAAAAGTTATGACCAACCTAGATAGCATATTCAAAAGCAGAGACATTACTTTGTCAACTAAGGTCCATCTAGTCAAGGCTATGGTTGTATGGATGTGAGAGTTGGACTGTGAAGATGGCTGAGCGCTGAAGAATTGATGCTTTTGAACTGTGGTGCTGGAGAAGACTCTTGAGAGTCCCTTGGACTGCAAGGAGATCCAACCAGTCCATTCTGAAGGAGATCAACCCTGGGATTTCTTTGGAAGGAATGATGCTAAAGCTGAAACTCCAGTACTTTGGACACCTCATGTGAAGAGTTGACTCATTGGAAAAGACTTTGATGCTGGGAGGGATTGGGGGCAGGAGGAGAAGGGGACGACCGAGGATGAGATGGCTGGATGGCATCACTGACTCAATGGACATGAATCTTAGTGAACTCCGGGAGTTGGTGATGGACAGGGAGGCCCGGCATGCTGCGATTCATGGGGTCGCAAAGAGTCGGACACGACTGAGCGACTGAACTGAACTGAACATGGGCCTTGTATTTAATTCTCCAACAGCTGAGGTCTTTTGCTTCCAAACCTCATTTTCCTCACTTTCTCCACCCAACACCATTGCCCAGACTCTCATAGGTTTTTTGCCTATTTCAAAGACATTCTTTAGCTTTCCCTACCTGAAGGAATTCCAAAGGGCACATCTCAAAACCAAAACCTAAGGGAGTCCAACTCTTGAAATTACATTTCACCATAGTATAAATTGGTTTCCCTGGTGGCTCAGTGGTAAAGAATCCACCTGCCAAGCAGGAATCCACCTATCCCATGCCAAGTTCAGTTTCTGGGTCTGGAAGATTCCCTGGGAAGGAAATGGCAACCCCCTCCAGTATTCTTGCTTGAGAAATCTCACGGACAGAAAAGCCTGGTAGGCTGCAGTGCACGTGGTCAGAAAGAGTCAGACACAACTTGTAACTGAGGATGAACACGATTATGTAAACTGCCTCGAATACAGTATCTCAGTTACTTCTTTAATAATAAGTAATTCTGTGGGACAGAATCTCAAAAGATGGCTCCAGAATTTGAAAAATAGTACAAGTTATATTTGGAGGTGAAAAAACAGGAAACATTCCCTTACATAATTGTCTGTTGTGGTTCCTGAGAAACACAGAAGAAAAACTACCATTATGTAATGGCGAACTTCAAATTACTATTTGATTTTTGCCTGTATCTCTTAATTTCTAATTTAACTCTATATAGACAATACAGATAAAAATGAGAATAGTGAACTTTGTTTCATTATTCTATAAAGAAATCCACCTGTTTCTTATCCGTGTATTCCAGATGCTGTCTTCTATTGCAATTCTGAGTGCCTGTTCCCACTAACTTAAAAGCCTATTCCCGGTAACTTATTCTGGGCTGCTGTTCTCTGCCCACGTGAAGCAAACATTTATTTTGACATATTTTCAGTGTGGAATGAGGAAAACTATGAACAAGGAAGAGCACTGAGCAGCAAAGTAAATGACACTTAAATCATATTAATTTTTGTCTACAGCTAAGACACCCCCTTAGGAGAGATGATAGTCTTGATATTTCATCAATTTAGAATATTTTTACATATTATCTATTCATTTGTATTTAAAAAACAAAAAAATAAATAAATAAAAAGTAAAAAACACATTTTTGCAAAGATTCTATCATTCAAAGTACTTCATCACAATTCTCACTAAAGTTGAATTATTGTTCATTAATAATGCCATTTCTTATCAAGAAAAACTTTTTCACAGGTTTTCAGAAGTGAACATACAAAATCAAGTGGGTTCATTTTTACAAGTAAACAGAAAGGTTTACCTCTAATGCGAAACTGAACTGTTCTAATTCTGCATAGATGAGTCCACGATTAATGTAGGTGTTCAATGTCACAGTTTCTCCAGCATTAAGAAGAAGCACAATTCCATAATCTGTTAATGCCTAAAAATGAAATAATCACTTACAAGCCAGAGTCAACTCTTTAGAGCATTACTACATTGACCACGGACAAACTAGAACCTCATAATTAGTTTTTTAATGTGACTTAAAGTTTAAGGCTGAAAATAATCATTTGTTAGGTTTAATAGGTCCACTTCATTAAGTACTATGGATGCTGCTACTTTCTAACAAATGGGGTTCACTGTGCTTGTCCTTCACATGCTATCCTAAGCATTTTTATTGCGCATGGATTGAAGGGGGCACACAACACCCTTCCCCAACTCAACGGTTTCACAAAATGACTATTGACATTAAAGCAGAGCACTTGTTAACCTTTTGAAGTTTAACTGCTTTATAGTGTTTTATTGTTTTTGTCACTGAAACCTACATTTTACTGAGGCAGATATTATTCACTTTGTTCGCCATTGTTAAGCCAGTAACTAGCACCATGCCTGCACTTACTAGGCATTTGATAAATTTTTGTTGAGTGAATAAATCATAAAGCAATGAAAACAGGTCTTAATAAAACTAACAAATGAGCACTTGCTGGAAAATTACTTCAATATTCTCTCTTTTAAAGATATTCTAAGCTGAGAATCATCTCAGAGGACCTTTTATATTTCTTATCTTTTTTTTTCATTCAATAAATAGGTTTTTACTCTGTACCAGGTACTAGGAGTATCCCAAATATCGGTTGGAGCTGAATCTCTTAACTCTGAACATTTTCCTTCTGAACATTTTGCCCAAAAGAGCCATATGGTTTCATCAGAAAAGGGCCAAATCATATATGCCCATAGCATGTGCTAAATGAAAATGCACATAAATAGTATTTTACTATTTGCTTAGTTAGTGGTTCTCCTCTAGTGTTTTGTGATGGGGAACTCGACATCTAAAAGAACTGTACAATTAAACATCCTACATGTATATTGTGGAATAACTATAAATAAACACTGGCAGGTTGTAAAAATAATTTGTAACACTTGTAAAACAAAACTAGAATGTTTGCAATTTTCCTATCACGGAATCACATAATTAAAACCTGTGTATATATCATGATGCCTTAGAAATCTACTAAGTAGCTGAATATATAACAAAAGAGGAAACAAAAGCTTGGAAATGAGATTTCATGAAGGTCACAATGAGCAGGCTTTGTGCTTTGTCTCTGCTATTGTTACTAAACTTTCAGTCTTGGGAAAGTCACTTAACATTAAGCCTAAGTTTTCTTATCCACAAAAATGGAATATTAATAACATCATATTGTTATAGAAGTCCACTTTAAAATATTGTTTTTTTAGATTTTTGATATGGACCATTTATTGAATTTATTACAATATTGCTTCTGTTTTATATTTCAGTTTTTTGGCCCCAAGGCATGTGGGATCTTAGCTCCCCAACCAGGGATCAAACCTCCACCTCCTACATTGGAAGGTGAAGTCTTAGCCACTGGACTGCCAGGGAAGTCCTTAAAATATTTTGATTGAATGTTGGTAAAGCATTTAGCCCAGTGCCTATCACACAATAAGCCCCAAATGGGTGGTAACGGTTACTACTTTTATTAACATAAGGGGGTAGGAACCAGACTTCACCTTTTCTTAGTTTTTATGAAGCTGCATCTTGGGAGTGCATTTTTTGCACAAAATTACTTGGGTTTGCTTGGTCCTGTTACGGCAGGAATGCTGAGAAACAGGTGGAGGGACACAAAAGGGAGGAGGTGACACTATAAAATGACATCCGGTCCACATGCTGGAGGTCAGATGGCTTCACAAAGCCACCTAAAGACTGTTAACCAGAAGCAAACAAACCTGTGGACGCCGATACAGCTCCCTATTCCCTGTGTGACTTGGATGTGTTTCTAACCTCTCCCCGTTTCCATTTCTTCAACTGTAAAAGGAGGCCATTGGATGAAAAGCATTGGGTACCAGGCCACTCTAAAATAGCCAATATGTTCTTATTCTAGTTAGGTTCCCATTTACATAGATTTTCATTTTCCTTATTCATAGAGCACCAGCTCTGATACCAATCAGACATAACAAAAATAGTACTTCCCTGCCCAGACCCCGACCATTGTTTGCAAGTTCAGGGTTACCCAGAAAAGGCGGGGGTGGGGGTGGGGAGGAAGCTGTCAAAGATACCTGCTGTGTAGGTTACTCTAATAAATGATCCTTTAATTGGCTCTTAGAATGGTAAAAACAGCCTGTGTTAAAATTAGTTATTCATTTGTCAACATTTCTGGAGGAAACCTGAAAATCCAGTTATTGGCAATTTTATATCCGTTTAGACAGAAACAATATTTCTCAACTTCTTTTTCTCCCATTGGAAATAAATCACTAAATTTCTAAATGTTTTAAACAGATTTAACATTCCAGGTTTTAAGGAAATTGAGGGAGTGTGTCCACACACAACAGCGGGAACACGATGCAATCTTTTAAAAGAAGGCATCATCAACAATGAAATGATAGAAACAAGGAAGAGGAGATAGGAGGATGTCAGAAAAGGAGGCAAGAAATTGGGCAGAATACTAAAAAACTACTGATCTGCTCCCCGGAGGGGAATCTTGATTCGAAAAGGAAAAAACTGACAAGGAAAGACTGGAGAACGGAGTAAGATTCAAAAATATAAAAAGGGGCTTGCACAGGTAGAATCTGAAACAGGATAAATAGAGAAAAAGGTTTGCTTCAACCATCAGTTAGGCTTCAAAATGGTCTCTGAGCTGGAAACCATCACTCAAAACTGCCTGCTGCATCTGCGCTCTGAGCACTGTAACAAAATACCTCCCCAGGCTATTCTGGTTAATGTTGAGATTGTGAAGCAAACAATATTGCTAGAGATCACTGCTTAAAAATTCTACACACACTTTATCAGTGGAAACATTTTTCTCAAATGAGAAACATGTAACGCATGTTAATTTACACAGTCCTTAAATGCTTTTATAAGCATTATAAAATTAATTTTCATTTGACATCGCAGAGATTGTATATGAAAATTTGGTAAGCACTAACAAAAAATTAAATTTTCTTTAAAATGGTTCTTTGGCTTCTCAAGTTTTGTATGTATTTCCACAGAAATTATTTTTCCAAAATTGTAACAGAAATAATAAGAAAATATGCTTTAAATATATTCACAAATCTTACCATTTGAAGTTCATTTATCTTGGTGTAACATAATGCTCTGTTATAAAATGCTATATAACTGTTTTTATCCATGTTGATAGCTGTAGTTAAATCTGTAATCGCTAGTTTATAAGTCTACAAAGAAAACATAATTAAGTGAGAAGAGTTCATCATAATGGACTTAAATTTAGTTGTAAAATAAATTATTGATTCTATTGGAGTTTTGGGACTACTCGTTTAATCATTCTGTGTATCATCCGTGAAATTAAGACAATCAAGCTAATCTTTTACAGAATTAATTAAGAAGGTCCCTTGGTAGGAACTGTTATTATAGTTTTTCTCACTCGCAAATAAAATTTAATATACAAACAACTATTATCTTTTTTCCATTGTTGCTATATGTATCTGTGTGCTCGGTTGCTCTGTTGTGTCCGATTCTGCAACTCTATGGACTATAGCCTGCCAGACTCCTCTCTCCATGAAATTTTTTAGGCAAGAATATTGGAGTGGGTTGCCATTTCCTACTCCAAGGGCTCTTCGCCACCAAGGGATCAAACCTGCATCTCCTGCATTGACAGGCAGATTCTTTACCACTAATGCCACCTGGGAAGACCCCTGTTGCTATACAGCAATGGATAAAAGAGAAGCAAGCTAATTCACCCAACATTCATCAGAGCTGGCTTGCTTCTGTCACTAGCACTATCATACCACATAATTGTCATGTTTTCTACCCACGTTCTCTTTTGCTTCTCTTTGATGCTTCCCTAATAACTTAGACATCCATTTTTATAGACAGTAATTTTCACAGAATTAACAGGTAATGCAAGGTCTTACCTTTGTTTTAAGGTATTATTTGCAAAATATTTCATATGAAATATATACAAAGAAATGTTAGAAAAGAAAAATAGGGAGAAAAAAATATGCCAAGAAGCATTAGACATCAACAGTGTTGTCCACAGTTTTAATTCAGTAATATCCATTTAGGAACCATAACCTTTGATTTTGTTCTATGTGCATTATTTAAAATAGTAACATAAAAAAAATTCAAACAATCCAAATGCCCAACAATAAAGTGGTTAAACTATACTATGATGGAATAGTACGCAGTTGTTAAAACTGGTATTATCTTCAATGATTAAATATAAGAAGCAGGGTACAACACAGATTATTTAAGTAGCACAGTCCCAGTTTTTGGAAGTATATATTTTATTAGGAAAAAAAGACCAATGAAACACACCAAAATGCTCTCAGGAATTACCATCTGATGGTAGGGAATCAGGTGATTTTAATCTTCTTTATACCTCATTGTATTTTCCTAATTCTCTATAATAAATACTATTTCCTTAATAAAAATATATAATTAATTCCTTTTAAAATATAAATGTCAAAAATAAATATCCCTAATTTACAAAAACTCATTCAGTGAAATCCCTTTTGATGTACTGTCAAAGTGCAACACCTTCTATGTAGTTCTGCCTCCATTCCATGGCAATTCTCCTTTCACAGAAAGAAAGGGGGAAGTGAGTCCCTCCTTGGCATCCAAGCAGCCACACACTCTAAAATACCAGAGGTTAAAGTAGGAAATTCCTTACCCTGCTGTAGTATTTCAGAACTCCTCTGTAGACATAGGCACGCACACTCTGAGGGTAAATTTTGATGGCCTCATTACAACTCAAGATTGCTTTGGCGTATCTGCCTTTCAAACCATAGTAGGCTACTCGACTTAAATATGCCTTTTCAGAGAAAGAGAGGAAGAAAACGGAAACAGATTATTTCAGTAAAAGTATCAGTTCTGCCAAAATATATATAGTAATTAGAAAAAAATTATGCATCCAAAGATGATATAAATCAGACTTTTTGTCACGCTCTTTTATTAAGAAAATTTCAAACTCACAGAATATTAAAAGAATAGTACAGTGAACACCCATACACATACCACCTGGAATCAATAATTATTAACATTTTGTAATTTTGTTGTTATGTCTGGGGAGGCCTTACAAATAGCTGTGAAAAGAAGAGAAGCGAAAAGCAAAGGAGAAAAGGAAAGATATAAGCATCTGAATGCAGAGTTCCAAAGAATAGCAAAAAGAGGTAAGAAAGCCTTCTTCAGCGATCAATGTAAAGAAACAGAGGAAAACAACAGAATGGGAAAGACTAGAAATCTCTTCAAGAAAGTTAGAGATATCAAGGGAATATTTCATGCAAAGATGGGCTCGATAAAGGACAGAAATGGTATGGACCTAACAGAAGCAGAAGATATTAAGAACAGGTGGCAAGAATACACAGAAGAACAGTACAAAAAAGATATTCACGACCCACATAATCACGATGGTGTGATCACTCATCTAGAGCCAGACATCCTGGAATGTGAAGTCAAGTGGGCCTTAGAAACCATCACTATGAACAAAGCTAGTGGAGGTGATGGAATTCCAGTTGAGCTATTTCAAATCCTGAAAGATGATGCTGTGAAAGTGCTGCACTTAATATGCCAGCAAATTTGGAAGACTCACCAGTGGCCACAGGACTGGAAAAGGTCAGTTTTCCTTCCAATCCCAAAGAAGGGCAATGCCAAAGCAAGCTCAAACTACTGCACAATTGCACTCATCTCACACGCTAGTGGTGTAATGCTCAAAATTCTCCAAGCCAGGCTTCAGCAATACGTGAACCGTGAACTTCCTGATGTTCAAGCTGGTTTTAGAAAAGGCAGAGGAACCAGATTTCAAATTGCCAACATCCGCTGGATCATGGAAAAGCAAGAGAGTTCCAGAAAAACATCTATTTCTGCTTTATTGACTATGACAAAGCCTTTGACTGTGTGGATCACAATAAACTGTGGAAAATTCTGAAAGAGACGGGAATACCAGACCACCTGACCTGCCTCTTGAGAAATCTGTATGCAGGTCAGGAAGCAACAGTTAGAACTGGACATGGAACAACAGACTGGTTCCAAATAGGAAAAGGAGTACGTCAAGGCTGTATATCGTCACCCTGCTTATTTAGCTTATATGCAGAGTACATCATGAGAAACGCTGGACTGGAAGAAACACAAGCTGGAATCAAGATTGCCGGGAGAAATATCAATAACCTTAGATATGCAGATGACACTACCCTTATGGCAGAAAGTGAAGAGGAACTAAAAAGCCTCTTGATGAAAGTGAAAGAGGAGAGTGAAAAAGTTGGCTTAAAGCTCAACATTCAGAAAACGAAGATCATGGCATCCGGTCCCATCACTTCATGGGAATAGATGAGGAAACAGTGGAATCAATGTCAAACTTTATTTTTGGGGGCTCCAAAATCACTACAGATGGTGACTGCAGCCATGAAATTAAAAGACACTTACTCCTTGGAAGAAAAGTTATGACCAACCTAGATAGCATATTCAAAAGCAGAGACATTACCTTGCCAACTAAGGTCCATCTATTCCAGGCTATAGTTTTTCCAGTAGTCATGTATGGATGTGAGAGCTGGACTGTGAAGAAGGCTGAGCACCAAAGAATTGATGCTTTTGAACTGTGGTGTTGGAGAAGACTCTTGAGAGTCCCTTGGACTGTAAGGAGATCCAACCAGTCCATTCTGAAGGAGATCAACCCTGGGATTTCTTTGGAAGGACTGATGCTAAAGCTGAAACTCCAGTACTTTGGACACCTCATGGGAAGAGTTGACTCATTGGAAAAGACTCTGATGCTGGGAGGGATTGGGGGTAGGAGGAGAAGGGGACGACAGAGGATGAGATGGCTGGATGGCATCACTGACTCAATGGATGTGAGTCTGAGTGAACTCCGGGAGTTGGTGATGGACAGGGAGGCCCGGCATGCTGCGATTCACGGGGTCGCAAAGAGTCGGACACTACTGAGCGACTGAACTGAACTGAATTTTTTCTGAACAATTTGAAAATAAGTTGTAAACATTTTAAAAATTCACTCCAAGTCTTTCAGTATACATCTTCTTTGAAGACAACATTCTCCTACACAACCACATTACCACTGTATATCTAAAAAAATTAATAGTATTTCCCTAAAATTATCTGATATTTCATTCATATTCAAATTTCATGCACTTTAAAATCAACATCCAATGGAGTTTCATCTATTGGATTCTACATTGTCTCTATGGTCCCTTAAAAGGCAGTATACAATGTAACAGCAAAGCAAGAAGTAAATACATTTATTTATATAATATAGTATATAAAATCATAATGACTAATAGGTACATTAAAATATTAACAAATTTATATATGTTAAAATTCACAAAGCACTTTTACCTATATAATATCCCTGTTGGAAATCATATTTCCAGTTCAAAGGAAAATAGAGATAATATATAGATTATTTAAACAGCTGAAAAGTAGATAAAAGTAACTGTTGCTAACTAATAACAGTAACGCTTAAAGATTTGATAGTCTTAGCAAATTTAACACACTCTCCAAACCAGAGCAATCACCCGTTTAAATACCTGGTAATGTTTAGGATCAAGGGTAATCGCACGATTGAAATCCAGGATCGAGCCATTCTTATGGAGTTTGACTTTACAAAGCCCGCGGTGATAAAAGCTTTCTGCAAAATCAGGATTTGCTTTCACAGCTTTTGTAAAAGAATCATAAGCCTAGAAGAGCATATGGGTAAAAAGCAAATCATTCAGTGAGTAGAATACATTAGTTAAAAAGTTAATACATTACAGTATACAACTATTATTTAGAAGTTTTTATTTTTTGGTCTTTTTAAATATGTTTTTCCTAGTGAACTTTGTGGAGCCAAAAAATATGACTGACCCAGGTTTATTATAATTTATATGTTCCCTTATTCACAGACTAATGTCTACATAATTCATGTTGTTACAATACTTTTGAAGGGGTAATTTTTTAAATTTATTTATGTATTTATTTGGCTATACTGGGTCTTAGCTGTGGTATGCAGGATCTTTAGTTGTAGCATGCGGGATCTAGATCCCTGACCAGGGATCAAACAAGGCCACCCTGCATTGGGAGCACTGAGTCTTAGCCACTGGGTCACCAGGGAAGACCTTCAGTTCAGTTCAGTTCAGTCACTCAGTCTTGTCCGACTCTTTGCGACCCCATGAACTGCATGCAGCACACCAGGCCTCCCTGTCCATCACCAACTCCCGGAGTTCACTCAGACTCGAGTCAGTGATGCCATCCAGCCATCTCATCCTCTGTCGTCCCCTTCTCCTCCTGCCCCCAATCCCTCCCAGCATCAGAATCTTTTCCAATGAGTCAACTCTTCCCATGAGGTGGCCAAAGTACTGGAGTTTCAGCTTTAGCATCAGTCCTTCCAAAGAAATCCCAGGGCTGATCTCCTTCAGAATGGACTGGTTGGATCTCCTTGCAGTCTAAGGGACTCTCAAGAGTCTTCTCCAACACCACAGTTCAAAAGCATCAATTCTTTGGTGCTCAGCCTTCTTCACAGTCCAGCTCTCACATCCATACATGACTACTGGAAAACCCATAGCCTTGACTAGACGGACCTTAGTCAGCAAAGTAATGTCTCTGCTTTTGATCGTAACAGGACTTTAATCATTATGTGTCTTATTGTGTTTCTTCAAAGAAATCACAATTAGTATTTATTATTTCCCATGAGGACCAGTAGATAGTTACAAAATATTAAAACAAAAGAACTCCAGAGTTTTTTCTAACATTGTAAAGCAAAATTAGGTTTCCCCTGCTTGTCCAAAGGACTAAGAACATGAAAAATATTTGTAATTAATCTCCTATGTATTGTAATTTCTTAATGGAAAACTAATCAAGTGCAATTCTCTTTTAAAGTTAGGAAGATACAGGTCTCAGACACCATCCAACCCTATGAATATAAGGACTGGAATGATGTGTGGGTGTGTCTGTCTGTGTGTCTGTGTAGTTGTGAAGTATCCAAAAAGAGCTAATGATATGTTATTTACATATTTATCATATCAGTGAAAATTTTGAAAAGGAGAATTGTATAAAATAGTCAAATATTATTAGGTTGGTACAAACATAATTTTCATTTTTGCAATGTTGAAATTTGCCATTTGATATTGGAATACATTCTTAAATGTGATTACATTATGTTATTTTAATACACATTTTTCACTTTATGTTTTTTTGCTAATGATTTATTGCTGTTTATTTTATGTTTATTTTAGATTATGGAAATGATGTTAGACAAAAAGCAAACTTGAGAGATTTTCTTTTTTTTTTAATTTTTATTTTTACTTTATTTTGCTTTAAATACTGCATTGGTTTCGCCATACATTGACATGAATCAGCCACTGGTGTACATGAGTTCCCAATCCTGAACTCCCCTCCCACCTCCCACGCCATATCATCTCTCTGGATCATCCCTGTGGACAAGCCCCAGGCATCCTGTATCCTGTATTGAACATAGACTGGCGATTCGTTTCTTACATGATACTATACATGTTTCAATGCCATTCTCCCAAATAATCCCACCCTCTCCCTCTCCCTCTCCCTCTCCCACAGAGTCAAAAAGTCCGTTCTATACATCTGTGTCTCTTTTGCTGTCTCACATATAGGGTTATCATTACCATCTTTCTAAATTCCATATATATGTGTTAGTATACTGTATTGGTGTTTTTCTTTCTGGCTTACTTCACTCTGTATAATTGGCTCCAGTTTCATCCACTTCATTAGAACTGATTCAAATGTATTCTTTTTGATGGCTGAGTAATACTCCATTGTGTATATGTACCACAGCTTTCTTATCCATTCATCTGCTGATGGACATCTAGGTTGCTTCCATGTCCTGGCTATTATAAACAGTGCTGCGATGAACATTGGAGTACACGTGTCTCTTTTCTTCGGTGTGTATGCCCAGCAGTGGGATTGCTGGGTCATAAGGCAGTTCTATTTCCAGTTTTTTAAGGAATCTCCACACTGTTCTCCATAGTGGCTGTACTAGTTTGCATTCCCACCAACAGTGTAAGAGGGTTTCCTTTTCTCCACACCCTCTCCAGCATTTATTGCTTGTAGACTTTTGGATAGCAGCCATTCTGACTGGCGTGAAATGGTACCTCATTGTGGTTTTGATGTGTATTTCTCTGATAATGAGTGTTGTTGAGCATCTTTTCATGTGTTTGTCAGCCATCTGTATGGCTTCTTTGGAGAATGTCTATTTAGTTCTTTGGCCCAGTTTTTGATTGCGTTGTTTATTTTTCTGGAATTGAGCTGCAGGAGTTGCTTGTATATTTTTGAGATTAGTTGTTTGTCAGTTGCTTCATTTGCTATTGTTTTCTCCCATTCAGAAGGCTGTCTTTTCACCTTGTTTATAGTTTCCTTTGTTGTACAGAAGCTTTTAAGTTTAATTAGGTCCTATTTGTTTATTTTTGCTTTTATTTCCAATATTCTGGGAGGTGGATCATAGAGGATTCTGCTGTGATTTATGTCAGAGTGTTTTGCTTATGTTCTCTAGGAGTTTTATAGTTTCTGGTCTTACGTTTAGATCTTTAATCCATTTTGAGTTTATTTTTGTGTATGGTGTTAGAAAGTGTTCTAGTTTCATTCTTCTACAAGTGGTTGACCAGTTTTCCCAGCACCACTTGTTACAGAAACTGTCTTTAATCCATTGTATATTCTTGCCTCCTTTGTCGAAGATAAGGTGTGCATAGGTGTGTTGATTTATCTCTGGGCTTTCTATTTTGTTCCATTGATCTATATTTCTGTCTTTGTGCCAGTACCATACTGTCTTGATGACTGTGGCTTTGTAGTAGAGCCTGAAGTCAGGCAGGTTGATTCCTCCAGTTCCATTCTTCTTTCTTAAGACTGCTTTGGCTATTCGAGGTTGTTTGTATTTCCATACAAATTGTGAAATTATTTGTTCTCGTTCTGTGAAAAATACCGCTGGTAGCTTGATAGGGATTGCATTGAATCTGTAGATTGCTTTGGGTAGTATACTCATTTTCACTATATTGATTCTTCTGATCCAAGAACATGGTATATTTTTCCATCTATTAGTGTCCTCTTGATTTCTTTCATCAGTGTTTTATAACTTTCTATATATAGGTCTTTCGTTTCTTTAGGTAGATATATTCCCAAGTATTTTATTCTTTTCGTTGCAATGGTGAATGGAATTGTTTCCTTAATTTTCTTTCTCATTATTAGTGTATAGGAATGCAAGGGATTTCTGTGTGTTGATTTTATATCCTGCAACTTTACTATATTCATTGGTTAGCTCTAGTAATTTTCTGGTGGAGTCTTTAGGGTTTTCTATGTAGAGGATCATGTCATCTGCAAACAGTGAGAGTTTTACGTCTTCTTTTCCAATTTGGATTCCTTTTATTTCTTTTTTCTGCTCTGATTGCTGTGGCCAAAACTTCCAGAACTATGTTGAATAGCAGTGGTGAAAGTGGGCACCCTTGTCTTGTTCCTGACTTTAGGGGGAATGCCTTCAATTTTTCACCATTGAGGATAATGTTTGCTGTGGGTTTGTCATAGATAGCTTTTATTATATTGAGGTATGTTCCTTCTATTCCTGCTTTCTGGAGAGCTTTTATCATAAATGGATGTTGAATTTTGTCAAAGGCTTTCTCTGCATCTATTGAGATAATCATATGGCTTTTATTTTTCAATTTGTTAATGTGGTGAATTACATTGATTGATTTGCGGATATTGAAGAATCCTTGCATCCCTGAGATAAAGCCCACTTGGTCATGATGTAGGATCTTTTTAATGTGCTGCTGGATTCTGACTGCTAGAATTTTGTTAAGGATTTTTGCATCTATGTTCATCAGTGATATTGGCCTGTAGTTTTCTTTTTTTGTGGCATCTTCATCAGGTTTTGGTATTAGGGTGATGGTGGCCTCTTAGAATGAGTTTGAAAGTTTACCTTCCTCTGCAATTTTCTGGAAGAGTTTGAGTAGGATCGGTGTTAGCTCTTCTCGAAATTTTTGGTAGAGTTCAGCTGTGAAGCCGTCTGGACCTGGGCTTTTGTTTGCTGGAAGATTTCTGATTACAGTTTCAATTTCCGTGCTTGTGATGGGTCTGTAAAGATTTTCTATTTCTTCCTGGTTCAGTTTTGGAAAGTTGTACTTTTCTAAGAATTTGTCCATTTCTTCCACGTTGTCCATTTTATTGGCATATAATTGCTGATAGTAGTCTCTTATGATCCTTTGTATTTCTGTGTTGTCTGTTGTGAGCTCTCCATTTTCATTTCTAATTCTATCGATTTGATTTTTCTCCCTTTGTTTCTTGATGAGTCTGGCTAATGGTTTGTCAATTTTATTTATCCTTTCAAAGAACCAGCTTTTGGCTTAGTTGATTTTTGCTATGGTCTCTTTTGTATCTTTTGCATTTATTTCTGCCCTAATTTTTAAGATTTCTTTCCTTTTACTAACCCTGGGGTTATCCATTTCATTTCTAATTGCTTTAGGTGTAGAGTTGGGTTACTTATTTGACTTTTTTCTTGTTCCTTGAGGTATGCCTGTAATGCTATGAACTTTCCCCTTAGCACTGCTTTTATAGTGTCCCACAGGTTTTGGGTTGTTGTGTTTTCATTTTCATTCGTTTCTATGCATAATTTCTTTTTTGATTTCTTCTGTGATTGGTTGGTTATTCAGAAGCGTGTTGTTCAGCCTCCGTATGTTGGAATTTTTAATAGTTTTTCTCCTGTAATTGAGATCTAATCTTATTACATTATGTTCAGAAAAGATGCTTGGAATGATTTCAATTTTTTTGAATTTACCAAGGCTAGATTTATGGCCCAGGATGTGATCTATCCTGGAGAAGGTTCTGTGAGCACTTGAGAAAAGGTGAAATTCATTGTTTTGGGGTGAAATGTCCTATAGATATCGATTAGGTCTAACTGGTCTATTGTATCATTTAAAGGTTGTGTTTCTTTGTTAATTTTCTGTTTAGTTGATCTGTCCATAGGTGTGAGTGGGGTATTAAAGTCTCCCACTATTATTGTGTTATTGTTCATTTCCCCTTTCATACTTGTTAGCATTTGTCTTACATATTGCAGTGCTCCTATGTTGGGTGCATATATATTTATAATTGTTATATCTTCTTCTTGGATTGATCCTTTGATCATTATGTAGTGTCCTTCTTTGTCTCTTTCACAGCCTTAAAGTCTATTTTATCTGATATGAGTATTGCTACTCCTGCTTTCTTTTGGTCTCTATTTGCATGGAATATCTTTTTCCAGCCCTTCACTTTCAGTCTGTATGTGTCCCTTGTTTTGAGGTGGGTCTCTTGTAGACAACATATATAGGGATCTTGTTTTTGTATCCATTCAGCCAGTCTTTGTCTTTTGGTTGGGGCATTCAACCCATTTACATTTAAGGTGTTTATTGATAAGTATGATCCCGTTGCCGTTTACTTTATTGTTTTGGGTTCGGGTTTATACGCTCTTTTTGTGTTTCCTGTCTAGGGAAAATCCTTTAGCATTTGTTGGAGAGCTGGTTTGGTGGTGCTGAATTCTCTCAGCTTTTGCTGGTCTGGAAAGCTTTTGATTTCTCCTTCATATTTGAATGAGATCCTTGATGGGTACAGTAATCTGGGCTGTAGGTTATTTTCTTTCATCACTTTAAGTATGTCTTGCCATTCCCTCCTGGCCTGAAGCATTTCTGTTGAAAGACCAGCTGTTATCCTTACGGGAATCCCCTTGTGTGTTATTTGTTGTTTTTCCCTTGCTGCTTTTAACATTTGTTCTTTGTGTTTGATCTTTGCTAATTTGATTAATATGTGTCTTGGGGTGTTTTGCCTTGGGTTTATCCTGTTTGGGACTCTCTGGGTTTCTTGGACTTGGGTGATTATTTCCTTCCCCATTTTAGGGAAGTTTTCAACTATTATGTCCTCAAGTATTTTCTCATGGTCTTCCTTTTGGTCTTCTTCTTCTGGGACTCCTATAATTTGAATGTTGGAGTGTTTCATATTGTCCTGGAGGTCTCTGAGATTGTCCTCATTTCTTTTAATTCGTTTTTCTTTTTTCCTCTCTGATTCATTTATTTCTACCATTCTATCTTCTATTTCACTAATCCTATCTTCTGCCTCTGATATGCTACTATTTGGTTGCCTCCAGAGTGTTTCTGATCTCATTTATTGCATTATTCATTATATATTGACTCTCTTTTATTTCTTCTAGGTCCTTGTGAAACCTTTCTTGCATCTTCTCAATCCTTGTCTCCAGGCTATTTATCTGTGATTTCATTTTGATGTCAAGATTTTGGATCATTTTCACTATCATTATTTGGAATTCTTTCTCAGGTAGATTCCCTATCTCTTCCTCTTTTGTTTGGTTTGGTGGGCATTTCTCCTGTTCCTTTACCTGCTGGGTATTCCTCTGTCTCATCATCTTGGTTATATTACTGTGTTTGGGGTGGCATTTCTGTATTCTGGGAATTTGTGGAGTTCTCTTTATTATGGTTTTTCCTCACTGTGGGTGGGGCTGTATCAGTGGCTTGTCAAGGTTTCTTGGTTAGGGGAGCTTGTGTCGGAGTTCTGGTGGGTAGAGCTGGATTTCTTTTCTCTAGAGTGCAATGAGGTGTCCAGTAATGAGTTATGAGACGTCCATGGTTTTGCTGAGCATTGTTGAGCTGCCTGTATATTGAAGCTCAGGGTGTGTTCCTGTGTTGCTGGAGAATTTGCGTGGTATGTCTTCCTCTGGATTTTGTTGGCCCTTGGGTGGTGCTTGGTTTCAGTGTAGGTATGGAGGTGTTTGATGAGCTCCTATCGATTAATGTTCCCTGGATTCAGGAGTTCTCTGATGTTCTCAGGATTTGGACTTAAGCCTCCTGCTTCTGGTTTTCAGTTTTATTTTTACAGTTGCCTCAAGACTTCTCCATCGGGTGGCTCAGGACTGACAGCATCTTCGGAAGTCCACCATGCACCTTTCGTCTGTTAGGTTTGGTCCTCATGAGTGGTCACCGCTCCTATACTGGGCTGCCCTCACCCATCCTCACAGCCTGGCTGCTCTGACCCCTCCTGCAATCTGAGCGATTTTCTTATTGGAGTTCAAAATAGATCATTAAGCAGCGGAGACAACTCACAACATCAACAATGCTTTTGGCCCAAGAACTGCTAATGAATGTACAACACAGTGGTGGTTCAAAAAGTTTTGCAAAGGAGACACGAGACTTGAAGATGAGGAGCACAGTGGCTGGCCATTGGAAGTTGATAACGAAAACTGAGAACCATCATCAAAGCTGATCCTCTTACAACTACATGAGAAGTTGCCAAAGAACTCAACGTCAACCATTCTACAGTCATTCTTCATTTGAAGCAAATTGGAAAAAAGGTGGAAAAGTTTGATAAGTGGGTGTTTCGTGAGCTGACTGAAAATCAAAAACATTTTTGTTCTGAAGTGTCATCTTCCCTTTATTCTACACAACAATGAACCATTTCTCAATCAGATTGTGACAAAAAGTAGACTCTATACAACTGGCAATGACTTGCTCAGTGGGTGGACAAAGAAGAAGGTCCAAAGTACTTCCCAAAGCCAAACTTGCACCAAAAAAAGGTCATGCTCACTGTTTGGTGTTCTGCTGCTGGTCTGATCCACTACAGCGTTTTGAATCCCAGTGAAGCCATTACATCTGATAAGTATGCTCAGCAAATCAATGAGATGCACTGAAAACTGCAACACCTACAGCTAGCATCGGTCAACAGAGAGGGCCCAATTTTTCTCCATAACAGTGCCCAACTGCATGTTGCACAACCAATACTTCAAAAGTCGAACAAGTTGCACTACGAAGTTTTGCCTCGTCCACCACATTCACTTGACCTCTTGCCAACCGACTACCACTTCTTCAAGCATCTTGACAACTTTTTAAAGGGAAAACACTTCCACAACCAGCAGGATGCAGAAAATGCTTTCCAAGAGTTCATCAAATCCTGAAGCACAGATTTTTACACTACAGGAATAAATAAACTTATTTCTTGTTGGCAAAAATATGTTGATTATAATGGTTCCTATTTTGATTAATAAAGATGTGTTTGATAAGGAACCCAAAGCTGGGTTCTGTGACAACCTAGAGGGGTAGGATGGGGAAAGAGGTGAGAGAGAGGTTTAAGAGTGAGGGGACAGATATATACCTATGGCCAATTCATGCTGATGTATGGCAGAAACTGTCACAATGTTGTAGAGTAATTATCCTCCAATTAAAAATAAAATTAAATTAAAAAAATAAGGATTTGTTTGAGCCTAGCTAATAATGATTTAAAGTTCAAGGTCCAAAACTGCAATTACTTTTCCACCAACCTAATAGATAAATACTTAATAATTGAATAAACTGGTTTTCAATGAACCTGGCCGTCTTAACAGCCAATTTACTCTGATTTTAATTGTTCAGTTGTCAATATGGGAAATCAGTGTCCTAATCATTTTCCATTTATCCTGCATGACATTGATGTACTCAATGTACTGACAATGTGATAAGTAAATTTATACTAAGTGATGAAATTATTTTGCTATAATAATTTCTTACAGTTAGATTTATTGTTTTGGTGGGAAACATGTCTTTAGAATATTGTCAACAAACAAGCATTAGTAAAATGTGTTGAATAAATAAAACAACGTAGTAGGTTTTACAGTGTGCAGACCTACTATAGTAAGCCAAGCTTTACCAGAAGCTTTGGTCTAGTCCCTCACTGCTTAGGTGGCCTTTGGAAATGAAACTGAATGTAAGGAAACAATTTCTAAAACCGTGAAAAACTTATATGCCTAAATACACAAAATACCAGTTGTAAGTTGCCTTCCTCCATGTAACATAGACCCAAGTGATACAGACAGTCTGCTGAAGCTGCTAAGGAACTCGGTCCTTTATCAGAATAAGAAATGAGATCCAACGCCTTTTTAAACATTCTCATGGCTTCCTATAATGATTTTAAAAAAGAGAGAGTGAGGGAAGGTAATGTTTCTCTATAATATTTATTTAACATGACAGCCTACATAATAAAGGGAATCCTGAGTACACAGCCTTACTCTCATTTCACATAAGGACACACAGATCTAGTAAAGACATGGATCTTGTCAGTGCATGGTGAGAGGACCCAGGTGGGGAGTCTGACCTACCCACCTGCCTGGCCTATAAGCAGGTATATCAGTAGGCTTACACAAATGGACTTTCGGAACTGTAATTTCTAAATTCTTTTCTTTTTTGTGAAAATTTATGTGAGTTTAATCTATGAAAAAGAGAGCCATACAAGACTAATTTCTAATTCTAAAGGGCATTTTCTCATAGTCTTCAATCAGACTTCAATTTATAGACCCGTTTATGACCAGTTGCCTAGTAAGTCTCCAGAAGGGAATGCTGGCCAGCTGTTATGTAGTAAAAGTTCTCTACGGACAATCTCTGAGGCGGTTTTAATCACCCTTTATTTCATTCTGCTGTGCTCGCAAGGGAATTCCATTGACATGAGAGAATAAACTAACATCAAAAATTACCCATTTAAACTATTCCGCCAAAAGAGTTGAAATTCATTAATGAAAACAATTCAGTTTCCCAGATAAAGACAGCTTTTCATAATTAGTGACTCTCTGTATTAACCTATACAGAAATGCAGATGCTTATGACTCTTTAGCCCACTTAATGACATGAAATTGCTAAAGAAACGATGAGGTTTAACTTGGATATGCGGTGTCCTGTGTGCCCACCATTGGTTTCTGCAATATATTTACAGTCCATCTCAACATTCAGTGGCTCAGCTGGTAAAGAATCTGCCTGCAAAGAGGGAAGACCTGGGTTCGATCCCTGGGTTGGGAAGATCCCCTGGAGAAGGTAACAGCTAGCCACTCCAGTATTCTGGCCTGGAGAATTCCATGGACTGTATAGTTCATGGGGTTGTAAAGAGTTGGACATGACTGAGAGACTCACTTTCAACATTAAACGCAAGACCTTGGGACAGAAAAAACACCAATCAACTTCGCAGTTTCCCTCCTTTTTAATTTTCAAAGTCCCTCTATCTTCTTCATTTCCATCTCTTTCTCTCCTGCCTTTGGATGGTTTCCTTTCTTCTTCTCAGAGCTAACTCCTTAAGCTGTGCCTTTGACCCCAACTCCATCCCCACAGAAGCCTGCTAGTTCCTTCCACTTCTGAATCTCTGCCCCTTCATTGTCTCCTTGACTCCCTACAGTCTTCCATCACATTTACTTTGAAATGAACGCATCTTCACTTCCTCCTGCTTTCTCCTTCAGCTGATGTCTCACCTCTCTTTCCTTCACTACTATTGAAAGTAGTGGTCATCCTTGCGAGGTTTACCAGGAAGGCCTATTTACATTCTAAACACAATACTGAGTGGGGCGGTCCTAAGATGGCGGAGGAATAGGATGGGGAGACCACTTTATCCCACACAAATTCATCAAAAGAACATTTCAACACTGAGTAAATTCCACAAAACAACTTCTGAATGCCAGCAGAGGACATCAGGCACCCAGAAAAGCAGCTCATTGTCTTTGAAGACAGGTAGGAAAAAATATAAAAGACAAAAAGAGACTAAAGAGGTAGGGAGGGAGCTTAGTTCCAGGAAGGGAGTCTTAAAAAGAAAGAAGTTTCCAAATACCAGGAAATATTCTCACTGCTGAGTCTGTGGCGAACCTTGGAAGCACAGAGGGCAACATAACAGGGAGGAAAAATAAGTAAATAAATAAACCCCACAGATTACAAGCCCAACAGTAACTCCCCGAGTAGAGAAGCAGCACAGATGCCTGCATCCACCACTAGCAAGCTGGGGCTGGGCAGGGAGGTGCAGGCTGCATTGCTTTACAAGGATCGGGCCCAAATGCCCCGTATGCCCTGAGTGTAACCAGAGCGACCTAACTTGGGCTAGCAAACCAGTCTGTGGGATAGCTACCACGCTTATAAGGATCGGGCCCAAATGCCCCATATGCCCTGAGTGTAACCAGAGCGAGCTAACTTGGGCTAGCAAACCAGGCTGTGGGATAGCTACCACGCAAAAAGCTCTAACATAAGACACCACCAGGACCTTGCACAGAACAAAGGATGGAACAGAATTAGCCGGCTGCAGACCATCCCCCTCCGGTGACAGGCAGCCAGAGTCAGAAGGGCCAGAAGCGGGCAACGACAGCCCCAGAGAGACATTACCTACGAAACTACAAACAGGCTTCTTTGCTAACTAAGACTTCTTGGGGTTCTGGACAGTCATCATCCGCCTGAGAAAGTACACCAGCTGTACACCCAGAAAACTAAGTAGCAAGGACGGGAGAGGCGATAAGTCGCAGTGACCGCACTCGCCAAACACCTGAGCTACTCGGACCTGGGAAGGGCACAAAACACAGTCCCAACCACTCTGCGCCTCTGGGGGCTACCTGAGTGCCTGAGCCTGAGCGGCTTAGACCTGGGAGGTGCATGCAGCCCAGGGCCGGCCTCAGACGGTTCCCAGTGGAGCAATCTAGAGCCTGATCTGTGTGTGCCGTGAGCAGGGGCGGGCCCAGTGTGGCTGGGACACTGCGAGCACTCGCCAGTGTTATTTGTTTGCAGCATCCCTCCCTCCCCACAGTGCAACTGAACAAGTGAGCCTAAAAAAAACTGTCCACCACTGCCCCCCTTGTGTCAGGGTGGAAATCGGACACTGAAGAGACCAGCAAATAGAAGAAGCTAAAACAGAGAGAACCGCCTTTGAAGTGACAGGTGCAATAGATTAAAATCCTGTCATTAGTACCCACTACATAGGAAGGGGCCTATAGATCTTGAGAAATATAAGCCGGACCAAGGAACTATCCAAAAATGAACTGACCCCACACTGCCCACAACACCACCAGAGAAAGTCCTAGATATATCTTTACCATTTTTACAATCATTCTTTTTTTTTGATGTTTGTTTTTTTCTTCCTTCTCTTAACACTTTTTAATTTTTAAGTCCTCTATTTCTCCTTTAGTTTTCATTTTTATAACCTGCTATTACTTTCCTCCCCCCCAAAAAAGACCCTATTTTTAAAGCAAACTTCGTATATATTTTTTTATTTTATTTTTTATTACCTTTTTTAATAATTCTTGTGACTTTGTTTTTTTTTCTTTTCCTTTTTTCTTCTCCTTCTTCTATTTTTTAATATTGTATTTTTGAAAATATAATCTCTACTCTAGATTTTTAATCCTTGCTTTTTGGTATTTGTTATCAATTTTGTACCTTCAAAAACACAATCTTCAGTACCCATTTATACTTGACAGCGAGATTACTGGCCTGACTCCTCTCTTCTCCTTTGGGCTCTCCTTTTTCTCCACTAGATTGCCCCTGTCTCCTCCCTCCCCCTTTTCTTCTCTACCCAACTCTGCGAATCTCTGTGTGTTCCAGACAGTGGAGAACTCTTAGGGAACTGACTACTGGCTGGATCTGTCTCTCTCCTTTTCATTCCCCTCTTTTATACTCCTGACCACCTTTGTCTCCATCCTCCCTCTCCTCCTCTCTGTATAATTCTGTGAACATCTCTGAGTGGTCCAGACTGTGGAGTACTCATAAGGAAGTGATTACTGGCTAGCTAGCTCTCTCCTCTTTTGATCCCACCTCATCTCATTCAGGTCACCTCCAACTCCCCCCTCCCTCTTTTCTTTTCCATGTAACTCTGTGAACCTCTCTGGGTGTCCCTCAATGTGGAGAAACTGTTCATCTTTAACCTAGATGGTTTATCAATGGTGCAATATAGAAGGGGAAGTCTTGAGACAACTGTAAAAATAAAACTGAAAACCAGAAGCAGGAGGCTTAAGTCCGAATCCTGAGAACATCAGAGAACTCCTGACTCCAAGGAACATTAATCGATAGGAGCTCATCAAACACCTCCATACCTACACTGAAACCAAGCCATCACCCAAGGGCCAACAAGTTCCAGAGCAAGACATACCATGCAAATTCTCCAGCAACTCAGGAACACAGCCCTGAACTTCAATATACAGGCAACGCAAAGTTACTCCAAAACCACTGACATCTCATAACTCATTACTGGACACATCATTGCACTCCAGAGAGAAGAAATCCAGCTCTACCCACCAGAACACTGACACAAGCTTCGCTAACCAAGAAACCTTGACAAGCCACTGATACAAACGACCCATGGTGAGGAAACTCCACAATAAAGAGAACTCCACAAATTCCCAGAATACAGAAAGGCCACCCCAAACACAGTAATATAACCAAGATGAAGAGACAGAGAATACCCAGCAAGTAAGGAACAGGAGAAATGCCCACCAAACCAAACAAAAGAGGAGGAGATAGGGATCTACCAGACAAAGAATTCCAAATAATGATAGTGAAAATGATCCAAAATCTTGACATCAAAATGGAATCACAGATAAATAGCCTGGAGACAAGGATTGAGAAGATGCAAGAAAGGTTTCACAAGGACCTAGAAGAAATTAAAAGAGTCAATATATAATGAATAATGCAATAAATGAGATCAGAAACACTCTAGAGGCAACAAATAGTAGAATATCGGAGGCAGAAGATAGGATTAGTGAAATAGAAGATAGAATGGTAGAAATAAATGAATCAGAGAGGGGAAAAAATGAATTAAAAGAAATGAGGACAATCTCAGAGACCTCCAGGACAATATGAAACGCTCCAACATTCAAATTATAGGAGTCCCAGAAGAAGAAGAAGACCAAAGAAAGACCATGAGAAAATACTTGAGGACATAATAGTTGAAAACTTCCCTAAAATGGGGAAGGAAATAATCACCCAAGTCCAAGAAACCCAGAGAGTCCCAAACAGGATAAACCCAAGGCAAAACACCCCAAGACACATATTAATCAAATTAGCAAAGATCAAACACAAAGAATAAATATTAAAAGCAGCAAGGGAAAAACAACAAATAACACACAAGGGGATTCCCGTAAGGATAACAGCTGATCTTTCAATAGAAACGCTTCAGGCCAGGAGGGAATGGCAAGACATACTTAAAGTGATGAAAGAAAATAACCTGCAGCCCAGATTACTGTACCCATCAAGGATCTCATTCAAATATGAAGGAGAAATCAAAAGCTTTCCAGACCAGCAAAAGCTGAGAGAATTCAGCACCACCAAACCAGCTCTCCAACAAATGCTAAAGGATATTCTCTAGACAGGAAATACAAAAAAAGCATATAAAACCAAACGCAAAAACAATAAAGTAAATGGCAATGAGACCATACTTATCAATAAACACCTTAAACATAAATGGATTGAATGCCCCAACCAAAAGACAAAGACTGGCTGAATGGATACAAAAACAAGATCCCTATATATGTTGTCTACAAGAGACCCACCTCAAAACAAGGGACACATACAGACTGAAAGTGAAGGGCTGGAAAAAGATATTCCATGCAAATAGAGACCAAAAGAAAGCAGGAGTAGCAATACTCATATCAGATAAAATAGACTTTAAGGCTGTGAAAGAGACAAAGAAGGACACTACATAATGATCAAAGGATCAATCCAAGAAGAAGATATAACAATTATAAATATATATGCACCCAACATAGGAGCACCGCAATATGTAAGACAAATGCTAACAAGTATGAAAGGGGAAATGAACAATAACACAATAATAGTGGGAGACTTTAATACCACACTCACACCTATGGACAGATCAACTAAACAGAAAATTAACAAAGAAACACAACCTTTAAATGATACAATAGACCAGTTAGACCTAATCGATATCTATAGGACATTTCATCCCAAAACAATGAATTTCACCTTTTCTCAAGTGCTCACGGAACCTTCTCCAGGATAGATCACATCCTGGGCCATAAATCTAGCCTTGGTAAATTCAAAAAAATTGAAATCATTCCAAGCATCTTTTCTGAACATAATGTAATAAGATTAGATCTCAATTACAGGAGAAAAACTATTAAAAATTCCAACATATGGAGGCTGAACAACACGCTTCTGAATAACCAACCAATCACAGAAGAAATCAAAAAAGAAATTATGCATAGAAACGAATGAAAATGAAAACACAACAACCGAAAACCTGTGGGACACTATAAAAGCAGTGCTAAGGGGAAAGTTCATAGCATTACAGGCATACCTCAAGGAACAAGAAAAAAGTCAAATAAGTAACCCAACTCTACACCTAAAGCAATTAGAAATGAAATGGATAACCCCAGGGTTAGTAAAAGGAAAGAAATCTTAAAAATTAGGGCAGAAATAAATGCAAAAGATACAAAAGAGACCATAGCAAAAATCAACAAAGCCAAAAGCTGGTTCTTTGAAAGGATAAATAAAATTGACAAACCATTAGCCAGACTCATCAAGAAACAAAGGGAGAAAAATCAAATCGATAGAATTAGAAATGAAAATGGAGAGCTCACAACAGACAACACAGAAATACAAAGGATCATAAGAGACTACTATCAGCAATTATATGCCAATAAAATGGACAACGTGGAAGAAATGGACAAATTCTTAGAAAAGTACAACTTTCCAAAACTGAACCAGGAAGAAATAGAAAATCTTAACAGACCCATCACAAGCACGGAAATTGAAACTGTAATCAGAAATCTTCCAGCAAACAAAAGCCCAGGTCCAGACGGCTTCACAGCTGAACTCTACCAAAAATTTCGAGAAGAGCTAACACCGATCCTACTCAAACTCTTCCAGAAAATTGCAGAGGAAGGTAAACTTTCAAACTCATTCTAAGAGGCCACCATCACCCTAATACCAAAACCTGATGAAGATGCCACAAAAAAAGAAAACTACAGGCCAATATCACTGATGAACATAGATGCAAAAATCCTTAACAAAATTCTAGCAATCAGAATCCAGCAGCACATTGAAAAGATCCTACACCATGACCAAGTGGGCTTTATCTCAGGGATGCAAGGATTCTTCAATATCCGCAAATCAATCAATGTAATTCACCACATTAACAAATTGAAAAATAAAAGCCATATGATTATCTCAATAGATGCAGAGAAAGCCTTTGACAAACTTCAACATCCATTTATGATAAAAGCTCTCCAGAAAGCAGGAATAGAAGGACCATACCTCAACATAATAAAAGCTATCTATGACAAACCCACAGCAAACATTTTCCTCAATGGTGAAAAATTGAAAGCATTTCCCCTAAATTCAGAAACAAGACAAGGGTGCCCACTTTCACCACTGCTATTCAACATAGTTCTGGAAGTTTTGGCCACAGCAATCAGAGCAGAAAAAAGAAATAAAAGGAATCCAAATTGGAAAAGAAGATGTAAAACTCTCACTGTTTGCAGATGACATGATCCTCTACAAAGAAAACCCTAAAGACTTCACCAGAAAATTACTAGAGCTAGTCAATGAATATAGTAAAGTTGCAGGATATAAAATCAACACACAGAAATCCCTTGCATTCCTATACACTAATAATGAGAAAGTAGAGAAAGAAATTAAGGAGACAATTCCATTCACCATTGCAACGAAAAGAATAAAATACTGGGGAATATATCTACCTAAAGAAACGAAAGACCTATATATAGAAAATTATAAAACACTGATGAAAGAAATCAAAGAGGACACTAATAGATGGAGATATACCACGTTCATGGATTGGAAGAATCAATATAGTGAAAATGAGTATACTACCCAAAGCAATCTACAGATTCAATGCAATCCCTATCAAGCTACCAGTGGTATTTTTCACAGAGCTAGAACCAATAATTTCATAATTTGTATGGAAATACAAACAACCTCGAATAGCCAAAGCAGTCTTGAGAAAGAAGAATGGAACTGGAGGAATCAACCTGCCTGACTTCAGGCTCTACTACAAAGCCACAGTCATCAAGACAGTATGGTACTGGCACAAAGACAGAAATATAGATCAATGGAACAAAATAGAAAGCCCAGAGATAAATCCACACACCTATGGACACCTTATCTTCGACAAAGGAGGCAAGAATATACAATGGATTAAAGACAGTCTCTTTAACAAGTGGTGCTGGGAAAACTGGTCAACCACTTGTAAAAGAATGAAACTAGAACACTTTCTGACACCATACACAAAAATAAACTCAAAATGGATTAAAGATCTAAACGTAAGACCAGAAACTATAAAACTCCTAGAGGAGAACATAGGCAAAACACTCTCCGACATACATCACAGCAGTATCCTTATGACCCACCTCCCAGAATACTGGAAATAAAAGCAAAAATAAACAAATAGGACCTAATTAAACTTAACAGTTCTGCACAACAAAGGGAACTATAAGCAAGGTGAAAAGACAGCCTTCAGAATGGGAGAAAATAATCACAAATGAAGCAATTGACAAACAACTAATCTCAAAAATATACAAGCAACTCCTGCAGCTCAATTCCAGAAAAATAAACGACCCAATCAAAAAATGGGTCAAAGAACTAAATAGACATTTCTCCAAAGAAGACATACGGATGGCTAATAAACATGAAAAGATGCTCAACATCACTCGTTATCAGAGAAATGCAAATCAAAACCACAATGAGGTACCATTTCACACCAGTCAGAATGGCTGCAATCCAGAAGTCTACAAGCAATAAATGCTCGAGGGGGTGTGAAGAAAAGGAAACCCTCTTACACTGTTGGTGGGAATGCAAATTAGTACAGCCACTATGGAGAACAGTGTGGAGATTCCTTAAAAAACTGGAAATAGAACTGCCTTATGACCCAGCAATCCCACTGCTGGGTATACACACAGAGGAAACCAGAATTGAAAGAGACACATGTACCCCAATGTTCATCGCAGCACTGTTTATAATAGCCAGGACATGGGAACAACCTAGATGTCCATCAGCAGATGAATGGATAAGAAAGCTGTGGTACATATACACAATGGAGTATTACTCAGCCATCAAAAAGAATACATGTGAATCAGTTCTAATGAGGTGGATGAAACTGGAGCTGATTATACAGAGTGAAGTAAGCCAGAAAGAAAAACACCAATACAGTATACTAACACATATATATGGAATTTAGAAAGATGGTAACAATAACCCTTGTATTGTGAGACAGCAAAAGAGACGCAGATGTACAGAACAGCCTTTTTGATTCTGTGGGAGAGGGAGAGGGTGGGATGATTTGGGAGAATGGCATTGAAACATGTATAATATCATATAAGAAATGAATCACCAGTCTAGGTTCGATGCAGGATACAAGATGCTTGGGGCTGGTGCACTGGGATAACCCAGAGGGATGGTATGGGGAGAGAGGTGGGAGAGGGGGTTCAGGAGTGGGAACTTAAGAAACCCATGGCGGATTCATGTTGATGTATGGCAAAAACAACACAGTATTGTAAAGTTAAAGAAAAAAAAAGAACATTAGAATTATAAAGTGCTGAAGAAATCTATAAAAGAAAACATTCAAACCTTTTCCTCTAGAGATTAAAAAGATAAATAATTAAATAAATAAATAAACACACACAATACTCTGGTGGCAATGTGGATAAAAACTTTGAAGAGTTATAAGACTATTATATTAAGTCAAGCAAACTAAAAATATGTTCTGAATTAGGACTAATGACCAGAGAAATGGAGAAAGGAAGTGGATTTGAGAGACATATTTAGAAAGTAGAACCAAGAGAACATGACTATTGATTTAGTATAAAGTGCAAACAAAAGTGACCTCGGATTTCTAGCAAAGCAATGTCAGGGAGGCAGGGAGGTTAAAGGAAATTTAGGGTTATTCCCAAGAAGGAATTCAATATCATAAAGGTGTCAATTATCCCTAAAATAACCTAGACAGTCAATGCAATTCATCAAAATTCCAGCAGGATTTCTTGTTGCTGTTGTTTTTATTGAGGCATAGTGGCAACCTACTACAGTGTTCTTGCCTGGAAAATCCCACAGACAGGAGCCTGGAGGGCTACAGTTCATGTGATCACAAAGAGTCAGACACAACTGAACGACTGAGCATAGATATTTACAGTAGTGTTAGTTTCTGCTGTACAAAGAAGTGAATCAGCTATATGCATACATATATCCCTTCCTTCTTGGACCTCCCTCCTTCCCACCCCTATCCCACCCATCTGGGTCATTTTAGAGCACTGAGCTGAGTTCCCTGGGCTATACAGCAGGTTCCCACTAGGGTTTTTAATGACTCTTGACAAGCTAAATTTTAAATGTGTATGGAGGAGTAAAAGGCTGAAAAATAACCAGGGATTTCCTGAAAAAATATGGTGTGATGACTTGCTCTACCAGATGTCAAAAATTACAATAAAGCAACAGTAATTAAGACATTGTATTATTAAGCCAGGGGTAGAAATTCTGACCAAAGGAACAGAATAGAGAGCCCAAAATCAGTCCCACACATACATGAAAAGCTACAAAAGGACAGATGTACTACTTAAATCTTTGATTGAGGAGAACACTTCAGTAAACGATACTGGAACATCTGAGTATCCATATGGGGAAAATTGAAATTTTATCAATATCTCACATCAAAAATATCTATTTAAGGTAGAGAGAGATCTTAAACTGGAGAAGGGAATGGCAAACCACTTCAGTATTCTTGCCTTGAGAACCCCATGAACAGTATAAAAAGGCAAAAGATAGGACATTGAAAGATGTACTCCCCAGGTCGGTAGGTGCCCAATATGCTACTGGAGATCAGTGGAGACATAACTCCAGAAAGAATGAAGACATGGAGCCAAAGCAAAAACAACGCCCTCTGGTCACAGAAGTAAAGTCCAATGCTGAAAAGAACAATACTGCATAGGAACAAGGAATGTTAGGTCCATGAATCACAGTAAATGGGAAGTGGTCAAACAGGAGATGGCAAGAGTGAATATCGACATTTTAGGAATCAGTGAACTAAAATGGACTGGAATGGGTGAATTTAACACAGAGGACCATTACATCTACTATTGTGGCCAACATTCCTTTAGAAGAAATGGAGTAGCCATCATAGTCAACAAGAGAGTCCAAAATGCAGTACTTGGATGCAATCTCAAAAATGACAGAATGATCTCTTCTCATCTCCAAGGCAAAACATTCAATATCATGGTAATCCAAGTCTATGCCCCAACCAGTAACACTGAAGAAGCTGAAGTTGAATGGTTCTATAAAGACCTACAAGACCTTTTAGAACTAACATCCAAAAAAGATATCCTTCTCATCATAGGGGAATGGAATTCAAAAGTAGGATGTCAAGAGATACCTGGAGTAACAGGAAATTTGGCCTTGGAATACAAAATGAACCACGGCAAAGGCTAGCGGAGTTTTGCCAAGAGAACGCACTGGTCATAGCAAACACCCTCTTCCAACAACACAAGAGATGTCCCTACAAATGAACATCATCAGATGGCCAACACCGAAATCAGACTGATTATATTCTTTGCAGCCAAAGATGGAGAAGCTCTATATAGTCAGCAAAAACAAGACCAGGAGATGACTGTGGCTCAGATCATGAACTCCTTATTGCCAAATTCAGACTTAAATTGAAGAAAGTAGGGAAAACCCCTAGACCATTCAGGTATAACCTAAATCAAACCCCTTACGATTATACAGTGGAAGTGAGAAGTAGATTCAAGGGATTAGATCTAATAAACAGAGTGCGTGAAGAACTATGGACGGAGGTTCAGGACTTTGTACAGTAGGCAGTGATCAAGATCAACCCCAAGAAGAAGAAAGGCAAAATGGTTGTCTGAGGAGCCCTTACAAATAGCTGAGAAAAGGAGAGAAGTGAAAGGCAAAGGAGAAAAGGAAAGATATAAGCATCTGAATGCAGAGTTCCAAAGAATAGCAAGGAGAGATAAGAAAGTCTTCCTCAGCAATCAATGCAAAGAAATAGAGGAAAACAATAGAATGAGAAACTAGACATCTCTTCAAGAAATTAGATACCAAGGAAACTTTTCATGCAAAGATGGGCTTGATAAAGGACAGAAATGGTAGGGATCTAACAGAAGCAGAAGATATTAAGAAGAGGTAGCAAGAATACACAGAAGACTTGTACAAAAAAGATCTTCATGACCCAGATAATCACAATGATGTGATCACTCACCTAGAGCCAGACATCCTGGAATGTGAAGTCAAGTGGGCCTTAGGAAGCATCACTATGAACAAAGCTAGTGGAGGTGATGGAATTCCAATTGAGCTATTTCAAATCCTAAAAGATGATGCTGTCAAAGTGCTGCACTCAATATGCCAGCAAATTTGGAAAACTCAGCAGTGGCCGCAGGACTGGAAAAGGTCAGTTTTCCTTCCAATCCCAAAGAAAGGCAATGTCAAAGAATGCTCAAACTACTGCACAATTGTACTCATCTCACACGCTAGTAAAATAATGCTCAAACTTCTCAAAGCCAGGCTTCAACAGTACATGAAACATGAACTTCCATGTACTTCAAGCTGGATTTAGAAAGGTAGAGAAAACAGAGAGCAAATGCCAACATCTGTTAGATCATCCAGAAACCAAGGGAGTTCCAGAAAAACATCTACTCCTGCTTTATTGACTATGCCAAAGACTTTGACTATGTATATCACAACAAACTCTGGAAAATTCTTCAAGAGATGGGAATACCAGACCACTTTACCTGACTCCTGAGAAATCTGTATGCAGGTCAAGAAGCAACAGTTAGAACCAGAGATGGAACAACAGACTGGTTCCAAATTGGGAAAGAAGTACATCAAGGCTGTATATTGTCACCCTGCTTATTTAACTTATATGCAGAATATCTCATGGGAAATGCCCAGTGTGGATGAAGCACAAGCTAGAATCAAGATTGCTGGGAGAAATATCAGTAACCTCAGATATGCAGATGATGGCTGCATGGCTCAGGAGTGGCAGCTGCATGGCACAGGAGCTACCTCACGTCCAAGGTCAGGAGCTGCAGCCGTGAGAGGATAACACCACGTCCAAGGTAGGGAGTAGCAGCTGTGCTTTCCTGGAGCAGCCATGAAGAGATACCCCATGTCCAGGTAGTAAGAGAAATGCAAGTAAGATGGCAGGTGCTGAGAGAGGGCACTAGAGGGCTGATAGACTGAAACCACAATCACAGACAACTAGCCAATCTGATCAGATGGACCACAGCCTTGTCTAACTCAATAAAACTAAGCCATGTCATGCGGGGCCACCCAAGATGGACGGGTCATGGTGGAGAGGTCAGACAGAATGTGGTCCACTGGAGAAGGGAATGGAAAACCACTTCAGTATTCTTGCTTTGAGAACCCCATGAACAGTATGAGAAGGCAAAGAGACAGGACACCAAAAGATGAACTCCCCAGGTCAGTAGGTGCCCAATATGCCACTGGAGATCAGTGGAGACATAACTCCAGAAAGAATGAAGGGATGGAGCCAAAGCAAAAACAACACCCAGTTGTGGATGGGACTGGTGATAGAAGAAAGGTCCAATGCTGTAAAGAACAACATTGCATAGGAAACTGGAATGTTAGTTCCATGAATCAAGGTAAATGGGAAGTGATCAAACAGGAGATAGCAAGAGTGAATGCCGACATTCTCGGAATCAGCAAACTAAGATGGACTGGAATGGATGAATTTACCTCAGAGGACCATTATATCTACTACTGTGGGAAGGAATCCCTTAGAAGAAATGGAGTAGCCATCATAGTCAACAACAGAGTCCAAAATGCAGTACTTGGATGCAATCTCAAAAACAACAGAATGATCTCTGTTCATTTCCAAGGCAAACCATTCAACATCATGGTAATCCAAGTCTATGCCACTACCAATAACGCTGAAGAAGCTGAAGTTAAATGGTTCTATGAAAACCTACAAGACTTTTTAGAACTAAACCCAAAAAAGTACATCAAGGCTGTATATCCTTTTCATTATAGGGGACTGGAATGCAAAAGTAGGAAGTCAAGAAATACCTGGAGTAACAGGCAAATTAGGCCTTGGAATATGGAATGAAGAAGGCAAAGGCTAATAGAGTTTTGCCAAGAGAACGCACTGGTCATAGCAAACACCCTCTTCCAACAACAAAACAGACAACTCTACACATAGACATCACCAGATGGCCAACACCAAAGTCAGACTGATTATATTCTTTGCAGCCAAAGATGGAGAAGCTCTATACAGTCAGCAAAAACAAGACCAGGAGCTGACTGTGGCTCAGATCATAAACTCCTTATTGCCAAATTCAGACTTAAATTGAAGAAAGTTGAGAAAACCACTAGTCCATTCAGGGATGACCTAAATCAAAACCCTTATGATTATACAGTGGAAGTGAGAAATAGATTTAAGGGCCTAGATCTGATAGACAGAGTGCCTGATGAACTATGGATGGAGGTTCGAGACATTGTACCGGAGACAGGGAGGAAGACTGTTCCCAAGAAAAAGAAATGCAAAAAAAGCAAAATGGCAATCTGAGGAGGCCTTACAAATAGCTGTGAAAAGGAGAGAAGTGAAAAGCAAAGGAGAAAAGCAAAGATATTCCCATTTGAATGCAGAGTTCCAAAGAATAGCAAGGAGAGATAACAAAGCCTTTCTCAGTGATTAATGCAAAGAAACAGAGGAAAACAATAGAACAGGAAAGACTAGAGACATCTCAAGAAAATTAGAGATACCAAGGGAACATTTCATGCAAAGATGGGCTCAATAAAGGACAGAAATGGTAGGGGCCTAACAGAAGCAGAAGATATGAAGAAGAGGTAGCAAGAATACACAGAAGAACTGTACAAAAAAAATCTGCATGCTCCAGATAGTTATGATGGTGTGAACACTCACCTAGAGCCTGACATCCTGGAATGTGAGGTCAAGTGGGCCTTAGGAAGCATCACCACAAACAAAGCTAGTGGAGGTGATGGAATTCCAGTAGAGCCATTTCAAATCCTGAAAGATGATGCTGTGAAAGTGCTGCACTCAATATGCCAGCAAATTTGGAAAACTCAGCAGTGGCCACAGGACAGACAAAGGTCAGTTTTCCTTCCAATCCCAAAGAAGGGCAATGCAAAAGAATGCTCAAACCAGCGCACAACTGCACTCATTTCACACGCTAGTAAAGTAATGCTCAAAATTCTCCAAGCCAGGCTTCAGCAATACATGAACTGTGAACTTCCAGATGTTCAAGCTGGTTTTAGAAAAGGCAGAGGAACCAGAGATCAAATTGCCAACATTCTCTGGATCATCAAAAAAGCAAGAGAGTTCTAGAAAACCATCTATTTCTGCTTTATTGACTATGCCAAACCCTTTGACTGTGTGGATCACAATAAACTGTGGAAAATTCTTCAAGAGATGGGAATACAGACCACCTGACCTGCCTCTTGAGAAATCTGTATGCAGGTCAGGAAGCAACATTTAGAACTGGACATGGGACAACAGACTGGTTCCAAATAGGAAAAGGAGTACGTCAAGGCTGTATATTGTCACCCTGCTTATTTAACTTATGTGAAATGAATGCTAGGCTGGATGAAGCACAAGCTGGAATCAAGATTGCTGGGAGAAATATCAATAACCTCAGATATGCAGATGACACTACCCTTATGGCAGAAAGTGAAGAAGAACAACGGAGCCTCTTGATGAAAGTGAAAGAGGAGAGTGAAAAAGCTGGCTTAAAGCTCAACATTCAGAAAACTAAGATCATGGCATCCAGTCCCATCACTTCATGGAAACTAGATGGGGAAACAATGGAAACAGTGAGAGACTTTATTTTGGGGAGCTCCAAAAATCACTGCAGATGGTGACTGCAGCCATGAAATTAAAAGACGCTTGCTCCTTGGAAAAAAAGCTATGACCATCCTAGACAGCATATTAAAAAGCAGAGACATTACTTTGCCAACAAAGGTCTTTTTACTCATAGCTATGGCTTTTCCAGTAGTCATGTATGGATGTAAGAGTTGGATTATAAGGAAAGCTGAATGTCAAAGAATTGATGCTTTTGAACTGCGGTGTTGGAGAAGACTCTTGAGACTCCCTTGGACTGCAAGGAGATCGAACCAGTCAATCCTTAAAGGAAATCAGTCCTGAATATCCACTGGAAGGACTGATGCTGATGCTGAAACTCCAATATTTTGGCAACCTGATGCGAAGAACTGACTCACTGGAAAAGACTCTGATGCTGGCAAAGATTGAAGGCAGGAGGAGAAGGGGATGACAGAGGATGAGATGATTGGATGGCATCACCAATTTGCTAGACATGAGTTTGAGCAACCTCCAGGAGCTGGTGAGGGACAGGGAAGCCTGGCGTGCTGCAGTCCATGGGGTCACAAAGAGTTGGACATGACTGAGTAACTGAACTGAACTGAGATCTTAAATTTGAATAGCAAAACTATTAAACTCTTAGAAGAAATTATTGGGAAATATCTTACGACCCTCCAGTGTTCTTGCCTGGAGAAACCCAGGGACAGGGGAGCCTGGTGGGCTGCCGTCTCTGGGGTCGCACAGAGTCGGACATGACTGAAGCTACTTAGCAGCAGCAGCAGTAGCAGCAGCTGGTGTAGAAAGGGAATTTTTAAACAAGAACTTTTTAAAAATATTTTTTGTTTATTTATTTGACTGTGTCTGGTTGTGGCATGTGGGATCTAGTTAGCCGGCCAGGAATTGAACCCAGACCCCCTACACTGGGAGCACAGAGTCTTTGCCATGGAACCTCCAGGAAAGTCCAAACAAGAATTTTTTTAAGGCTGTGACAATGAAACAAAAAGTAGATATAGTCAACTACATTAAAATTAAGACCCTCTGCTCATTAAAAGACATCATAAAGAAAATTTAAAAAGCAGGCACAAATTTTAAGAGAATATGATACACATACCACCAACCAAGGATTCATACACAGAACTTATTTTTTTCAATGCCCAAAATCAATATGAACAAGACAAACAAAAATGTGTACAGGAAATGGACAGAACAGTAAATGTGAGCGGCTATTAACCTATAAAATGACACCTCAATTTTAGCTCAAACTGAAAAATGTGAATTAAGACCACAGACAGTTTTATGCACCAAATTGACAAAAATAAAGTTGACAATACCAGTTATCACAGGATGGAGATAAGCAATAATACTCATACACCACAGGTGCAAGAATAAATTGGTAGAAGCCTATGCAATGATGTGCCATTTTCTTGAAAGTCAAACATTTACATTCTCTATGTTCCAGCAATGTTAACAAAGACATGAAAAAGAAGGCTTAGAGCAACCTTACTCTTAAGAGGAGCAAAAAAAATAAAAGGGAATAACCTAAATGTTAATTAACAGAAGAATCAATAAATGAATGGCATGATTTAGTTTTGTTTAAAAATGTATATATAAGCTGTAATTCTAAGCACAATATTAAAAATCCATTAATAGGGTTAGTAAACATTACTGAAACGTTTTTCACCTTGTTTCTCTTGGCCTTCATTTGCGCTTTTGCTAATAGAGTACACATGGAGATATCAGGCTTATTCAACGTGATCCCATCCAAGACCTGAATGGCCTTGTCATGGTTCTCACAAAATGAATAAATGAGTGCTTGCTGTATAGGACTTAACTCAATGAGACCTGAAAGGAAAAGAAAGTTTATCAATAACTTTGCCAAGTATCTAGACTTCAATATAATTGTTTTTAGGCAGTCAAGCAATTCAATATTCTGTTTTTACAATGTGAATTTAATAAATCAATATGATACTAAAATCTATTTATTATCAACAAACAATAAGACATTCCAATTACAAACAAAAAAATAACAGTGTAAGCTTGATATAGCCTGTAATAATCTCGGGGCTTTCCAGGTGGTAAAGGGTCCACCTGCCAATGCAGGAGACACAAGAGATGCGGATTCGATCCCTGGGACAGAAAGATCCCCTGGAGTAGGAAATGGCACTCATTCCAGTATTCTCACCTGGAAAATTCCATGAACAGAGGAGCCTGATGGGCTACAGTTCACGGGGTTTCAAAGAATCGAACGTGACTGAGCACACACACATACAATAATCTCTCACAAAACTCACCAGGTTATGAGGTGTTTTACAAATTGATTATATACATACAAAATTGGTGTTTTAAAGTTTCAAAATCCAACTCTGACTTTCAAGTGCACTCTTCGTGCTAGCTGTACATAGCTATAGCAAATAGTATAAAAAGATTAAAGAAGTATTTTAAAATTAAGGCAATGTTATAGTTTTGCATTGATTATATCTACCTTTGTTCATTTCTGCTACTTGGTAAATAGTGAACTTTGCCAGATCATAGCATCTCATTTTAAGAAGATACTGTCCTCTGGAAGAAATAACACTCTTTAAATCTAAGCAGTTAAAAATAATCTGCATTTTTCTAAAATAAAGATTTTATATTACTTAAGATCTTAAATTACATTTATTCACACTTACATATATATGACAAAAACTATGAAAATTTGTGTAAGTCTAAGTAAGCCAATTAGCATGGGGATGCGAGAACAAAACAATTTAGCAAATGTGAACCTAAAAGGAAAATACTCAAGTCTTTTTTTATCAGTATTTAAAATGTTACACTCTGCTGCTGAGAAATTTTAAAGCTAAACATAGGTCAAGGGGACATAAAAAGGGAGAAGTATTTACATAAATTATTAAAATATGGTTCAAGAGTTAAAACACAAAGCAAGCTCTTATCAGAAAGCACTGTTACAGTCCATTTTCCCACATCTGTAAATCCATTTCCCATGTTAGTAATTATATTTTTGGTAGTGTTAACTCATAATTTGCAATAGGTCCTTTCATAGCAAACTCGACTGGGTCTGAAATACAGTTCAAAGTATCGTGTTTTGGTTTTTTTTTTTTTCACCAAATTAGCCGAGGTTTATACTTGGTACCTCTGCAGACACAATCAAAATATATTGCCTCACTTTCATGAGATCTGGGGTAACTATCTAACCAGTAATCTAGAGAAGCCTCAAAGAACTTAAACACAAGATAGTTGTGTTTTGAAACAAGGACAGAACAAAGGGAAAGATCTGCTTATTACATACATTATCTTAAAATTCAACAAAAACAGTAACTATATTCGACTTGCTGGTTGGGAGATGGCCATTTCTGGGAGATTAAATGTAAGACAAAGAGGTCAGGGGGATCAAGAAAGAACTAAGGATTCCAACAGCTAGCTCAGATTCTGTTATCCCAAGAAGAATTCTATTTCTATGCTCATACCTTATTATATATAATTGGATTCCATCTGGCTGAAGGTGGATAGCATAAGATAACTCTCTTACTGACTTTTTCAGTTTGTGCAACTGTTGAGTGATAAACAGAAGTTTAGCTCATAATAATACTAATTGCTTCCTTCCTGATATTTATTTCCTCCCATTCTTCAACACAGAAATTGTGCAGGAATTCCTCAATGAACGTGGGATACAGTGAAGTAAAAAAAAAAAAAAAAAAACAAGAAGATGCTAAGTCTTCTGGTTTTTTAAATTATCTTTAAGTTTGAAGAATGATTACATAGACCCACAAATACATAGTTTTAGATAAATATGATTATATCATGTATTCTAGTTTCTTTTATTTAGCTTTTTCTCTAGCTTTTCAGTTTTTCTCCCTCAAACATAGCATCTTTTACACCAAACATTACTCATTAGTAAACTAGATCACAAAGGAAGGTAAAATAAAAAGTTAATTCCATTTAAAAATAAGAGAGGAAAAACAAGCTTCCACTTAAAGGGTAAAATGAATGAGTAAAACAAAATACAATGCTGAAAAAGATACGTTTTAAAATCAATATTCAATGAAAAGCAAACATTGATTCTTATTTTAATACAGTTTACATAGCATAATCTGGATTTGTACAAATTTTTACAACATTCAGTTCAGTTCAGTTGCTCAGTCGTGTCCAACTCTTTGCGACCCCATGAACCACAGCACACCAGGCCTTCCTGTCCATCACCAACTCCCAGAGTATACCCAAACTCATGTCCATTGAGTCAGTGATGCCATCCAGCCATCAAAAGGAGAAACTAAACAGATTCCAGCAAAATGAACCCAGGACAACAAATGACTCCTCTTACTATACTGACATGTTGATCCAAATTTATTTGTTCATGGAAGTAGACATACAGAGTGGGTCACGTCAAAAGAGGGAATTCAAAAGGAAGGAGTTTGAAATGTGTTTAATTGTGCAACTTCCAGCCTGCTGCTTCTCAAATTGACCGACCAGGTTGGTATAATTAACAAACCACCTTGTCATATGTTTGCATTGCTCCACCTGGTTCCAACAATGGACATAGCTATGCACTGAGAAAACCTTGACTGGGAATGATGGAGGCTCATTCTCTGGTCTTTACAAACTTTCCTGGGATTGAACTTCTCCAGGCAGCATGAAATTGGATTTACCCTCGAGGTTGAATCCACACTGTAGCAAAGGTATTCTTCTATATCATACACAGGGTTTGCTTTGTCACTGTTTCATCTACATGGGAACAGACTGTACACACCTTATACTCTTCTAAATCTTGCTCTAGAGTATCTTGGAAATCCCTCTAAATCAGCTGGTATAGTCCTAATTATTCTTTTATTGGCTACATAATGCTCTAGAGTGTGAATACAATGTAATTTACTCAAACATTACTGTGAAGAAATATTTGCCCCCTCACAAAAATAAGTCTTTGAATATATGTCCTTACACCTTGGTATTATGCTAGCGCTTTGGTTTCTAAGCATGTTCGAAGGAAACTTCTGCATAAGGCCTCAGCTCCATCTACAGGGAATGACACAAAAGGGTCACACTCCATCCCCATCCCTTCCCAAAGGGAAACTCTCCCTGGGCACAATGCCAAAATGGCCACAGGGTCATCCACCTCCACCATCGGGAAGGTAAGGACTCTCGAGTGGGACTCTAGTCACACTGGGTTCTGAGATGTTGACAATGAGAACAGAGCCTCTAGCAAACTCCCAACGGACATGTAGTGTGGGCAAAAAATAAACTTTGATTATTTTAAGATGGTGACTTTGAAGTTTTGTCTGTTGTTGCTATTTTTCCATAGCACAACACCCTATCTTGACTGAAACCTACATGAGGAGAGGACTTGGAGGAGATGAGGGCCAAAAGGTAACGAGAAGCCAGTTCACATGAACTCTTGCAGACCTTTGGCTTTTGCAGGATATTTGGCTTTTATGCTGAGCACACAAGGGAAGCTATTGAAGGGTTCCAGGCAAAAAAGTAAAATAATCTGATTTATGTTTTAACAGGATCATTATGCCGTTGTTTTGAAAATCCATCAAAAAGGAATAAAGAACAGAAGCAGCAAGACCAGGAGGCTACTGCAATAACCAGTGAGAAATGACAGTATCTTGGACAGGGTGGTTAGTAGTGGAGCAGTGGAAAGGAGTATCTGCTTTGAAAAGTAGACACAACCAGCTAACACCATATATCTCTGGAAAGTCAAATTTGGTTGGAGTCAGGAAGAACTTTATTTACTGCATTGTTTGAATTTTACACTAAGCATACATTAGTTTTTTAATTTAAATAACTTGTAAAATTCAAACCAAATTTAAAGGAAAATGTGAATGATTTGGGTCCCATCCAGTGCACAGATCCCATTCTAGAGAATAAGATTGCGAATGGTTTTAGTTTATTCTTATTTGTATACATATATTACATATATATACCGCTTTTGTAATAAGAAAAAAAGGCATTATTTTAAAAAAAAAGAAAATGAAAGAAATTCACACCTCATCAGGAGGTGGGCTTTATAAGTGGGCTTTTCTAATTAACTGAATCTATTTAATACCTAATATTCATTGCTTATAAATACACTAGGCTCTGTAAGTAGCTAAAAAAGAATACATATATATTTTAAATTATACTATTTAACAACTATTCAGAAAATTAAAACTTTCTTTAAAAAATCAAGCATCTCAAACTTTAGATACCTTATTATAGGCTTCTGCTCGACAAATATAGCTTTGAATATACATAGGGTCATATCTAATAGCCTCAGAAAAATAGGAAGTGGCTTCAATGTAGTTATCCAGATGTAGCAGATTTATGAGGCCAATATTTATATAGGCCAAAGTCATTGTTCTTTAAAAAAAATGACAAAGCAAAATATTCTTAGACATTTTAACTATTCCAAATGTTCTCCAATTATAAATGAACCTAATAAAATACATACAGCAATTTATTCAAGGGTTCATTCTCAGGGTTTCACTAAAGCAAAGTAAACCAATTAACTACTTTCTATTAAAAATTACAAACACCTTCATAAAATCCTTAGTAAGGAATAAACATCTGTAGGATTTATCCTAGGAATAGATTTCCTAAAGTCTTCTTGACTCTTAACAATACTTCACTCTTTTTTACTTAATCTTGACTTATCTTGAATAACAAGCTTAGTTTTCCTCAAAAGCTTTTGCCTCAGTCTTATGTTATATTTGCCCCGAGAAAGGGTGTGGAACAATAAGAAACAGCAAGGCTTAGGGTTAAAAATCCTCTCCACAGAGTTATTAACCCAGCTGCTTTTCTATATCAAATAAATACTGTTTTTCTCTCTTAGAATCAAACAATTTTCAACGTAGAACTTTAGAAATTGTGTTCCATGCCTCTATTTCAAAATGAAGAAACTACACATCTTTAGCCCAACTTTGTAGAAGTCCTGACCCTTTGCCTACTGCCCACTTTCTGGCTTTCTGCAACTGAAACTCACTTCTTTCTCCTCCTGACTCAAAAATATCCCAAAGAAAACCACTGCGGCCACTATGGAGCCATGCTCCATGACCTTCCTAGGTCAAGTTGCGTGTTTACCCCAAAGAAGCAAAGTAAGCAGTCTGTCGGATAGCACGAAAATGGCATAATTTGTTACCTTTCTGACAACTTCCATTTTAACGAATGCTTCTTTGGAAAGAAGGGGAATTATTTAATTAAATCCTGTTTTTACAGTCTGGTTTTCTTACTAGTGTATATAACCTTTGGTCTGTTTCTTCCTGAACCTATATTCTAATGGTATTTGCTTTTTTCTTTTGCATTACTAAACAAAATGCAGTCAGAAGTTCTAAACAGAGGATTTCCTTCCATTGAGTCATATATTATACATTGTAATGATATACCAAGCAGAATATTTTGCCATTATTTTAGAAATAGATGATAATTTTCCATGAACTTAACTTCGAAAAGTTCTAACCTGGTTATCCCCAAACTGCTCTTAATTACTGGTTGATTTTTTTGTCCATGAATATAAACTCCCCTCAAACCCATTCAACCCCTAAAATTTGCAGAAGCAGCTGAGGCAAACAGATGTTGAGAACAGTCCTTATTTTGGAAGTAATCTTATTTTTGGAAGTAGTAGTATAATTCTAGGGTGACTTTATATTTGTCTCATTTTTACAAAGTTACTAATGATGAGGGGAGAAAGCTTTTTCTTGCATTTTTGGTATTTTCTTAATTTTATACAAAAGTGAAATCAGTAAGAATGAAAAAGAAAACATACCTTTCTAGAGAAATAACGGCTTCAAAGTCACAAATTGCTAGTAGCCAAAGTTTCAGATCTGCATAGAGTATGCCCCGATGTAGGAAACAACTAAGATTCTCATAGCCATCATTTATGAGAGCTTAAAAATAAAGGTATATATCTTATTCAGGTTGTGAGCAAACATATCTGAGTTATATTTTACCCTATACTCCCTCCTACAGATTATTCTTATTTTTTAACATTACATAAAATAAAACATATCTATGGGTGTAATTCCTTAGTGAGTAAAAAAAGTATTCACATATAAGAGTATATTTGTTTATAAATAACAATGTGATTATCCTGGTTCACAAATTCATTAGAGCTGGAAGACATCCTGGTGGTAATCCAGGTAATCTACAAATGAAAAGATTAAGGTCCACATTGCCCACATACATTAAGGTCCACATGCAAACCAATGTCAAAGATGGGCCTAGAATCTAACCTCTGATTCACTTCAGTGAACTGCAGTCAGAAAGGTGCCATTACCCTTGATGGTCTGTTATTATCAGGTATACAGGAAAGCATCATTACTGGCCAAACAACAGGTACAAGCCCAGACTGGAACAGACAGCAGAGGCCAGGCTTATTTATACACATAAACCAGGAAGGGCAGCTCAAAGAGACCACTCCAGTGCATACAGACCTTGGAGTCAAGGCAGGCAAGTTGACTATGCATGTCCCAAATAACAGAAGCATAGGGCACAAAACCTCCTCTCAGGACTCCGGGTGTGTGGGCCTCATCAGTGACCAGTGTAGTTAGTCAATCCTAAAGGAAATCAACCCTGAATATTCATTGGAAGGACTGATGCTGAAGCTGAAGCTCTAATACTTTGGCCACCTGATGCGAAGAGACAAGTCACTGGAAAAGACCTTGAGGCTGGGAAAGACTGAAGGCAGAAGAGAAGAGGGTCACAGAGAATGAGGTGGTGGTTGGATGGCATCACCAACTCAATGGGCAGCAGTCTGAAGAAACTCCAGAAGACACTGACGGACAGGGAAGTCTGGTGTGCTGCAGTCCATGGGATCGCAAAGAATCAGACACAATTTAGCGACTGAACAATAACCAGTCAGTCTAGAGGTCATCTCACGTTTCCCCCTCAGCTTTCAAACCTATGCAGTGAATTAGATGAGATTTACACAACATATGATCTACATCTTCCAAGTTTCTCGAGCACATTCTAGCTAAAAAGGGAAAGTTTTCAAAAAAAAAAAAAAGGATATATAATGTTCACAGTCTGGGACACAAAAAAATCACAGTACTATATTCTGGGAAGTATACCGAGCATAAGCAATGATCACACAGATTAAGTAATCACTTGAAGGTCATTTGACTGCTCAGTTTACAGTATGACTGTCTAACAAGGAGAAAGTTAGCTGCAATTTGGGTGGTTACTCTGAAAAACAGAAACATTCTCTTTAGGGCAAAAAAAAATGTATTAGAATTATTTAACCCCTCTGTGCATCGGTTTTCTCATCAGTAAAATGGAGATGATAATAGTACCTACCGCATAGCATTATTCTGAAGAGTAATTGAGACCCTCTCTATATAGCATTTAGAATAGTACCTGGAAAGTTGTGAAATGTCTAATGAATGTTAGATATTATTATTAGCTTAGAGAAATATCTTGAGGGTCCATTTAATGAAAGATAAAACTTCTTAGGCTAACCTATAGGAAAGGACTGAGGCCAAAATAAAGTTGGTCAGCTCTGAATAATCAACTGACAAGGATTTATATTATCGTGATAGCCTAGAAAAGAGGGGATGAGGAACCCAAGACATGGAGAAGAGCGAAATATGAGAAAGCGGCTTTTAGGAAGAACAGGAAGAAAGGGGTTTGGCCAGATGGCAGATGTACAGGGCTGACAAAGAGACTAATAAAAGATGAACCTTCAGAAATAAAGGTGTTTAACCTTCAATTTTAAATTATCTGTGCTAACTTTATCTAACGACCCCTAAAACATTCAGTAATAGATGGTAACCATAAGAAGTGAACTGGTGAACCAAAAGGGAGAATCAATCAGAGAGGAGTAGTTAGATACAAAGATTACAAGAGAAATGAACAAGAATCCTCAGTTCCAGGAATCGCTGGCCATAGAAGGGAGGACACTAGACTCCTCTCGGCACATAGGGTGGGCTCTGAGTTATTTTATTTGCATATTCATGGGAAGGGTGACTTCAGAAGTCAGATGGACTTAGAGACAGCAATAAATGATCATCTATTATTGACTTCCCCGAACAGCTGTCTATTCTCTTCCTAAGGGTCTAGGGGTTTCCTTAAGCTCTAGATTCTGCCTCATCAAGGATGTCGGGATTCTAACACTTTGCACCCAGGTTAACACAGCCATGTCTGGAGGGTTGAACCCTGGCTGGAAACAACTGGACACTGTTTACTGAGCACTTATTCTCTGTACAGAATTGTGCTGAACATACTTGTGGACCAAGAATGTACTGGTACAGAGTGAGGTGGAAACGGCCACTTTTGCTGTTGGCATCCTCTTACCGAGGATTCCCATTTTCAGTTTAAGGGTTACAAAACTCCGAATTTGACTAATCCATCGGCTGGGCCTATGGAGTGGGAACTCATCCCACCAGGAAAATTTACTATCATTTTAGCAAGATGACTAGGAAATAGGCCTAGATTTCCAGAAATAGCCTCAGAAGTTCATATATAGAAAGAGATTTCTTTGATATGGTATTCTCTCTTTGTCCCTGTTATACACACGTAAACACACACACAACCACACACACTAAAAGGGAATATTAGAAACACTTTAAGCTAAACTATTATAGCTTACAAATATAAACAAACACAGGTGCTATATAAATATACATTAGTGTGTGTATATATATATATAACCATACAATAATACACATATTACATTAGTCATCCCACATTAGTATCCCACTCCATGAAAGTGAGCTGCTGAACCTCAGATTAAATCCCCATATATGTGCCATTGAAGGTGAAGTACCTGAAACACTATAATCCTGTAGCGCTCTAAGAGGGTTACTCTTCCTAAATAAGCAGGCTCTATAATACAATGCTAACCAGTTATTAGGATCTAAGTGAACTGCAATAGAAAGATCTTGAACTGCTTGCTTATAGAAGTTTCGTTTAAAATATGCTCTCCCTCGGTACATCCTAGAAAAAGAGAAAAATTCATTTTAACATGTACAGAAAAATATAAATTTTCTCTTTTTGGCAAACCTATACAACTAATTTTATATTTGAATAACAATTGGTGGTTATTTCCCTTTGCTTCTCAGGAAAGTTTAATCAAAATGTTAACAGCAAAAGAGATACAAACTTTTTATAAATAAATATATATAATAAAACGCTAATATTAATAATGTTATATATTAATTGTATGCTTATGAATTTATTATATTTCTTGTATCTATCAGAGAGGTGTGTCAATAAAAATAAATGAAACACCGAAGGTACACCCAAATAAATGGGAGATTTCTCTATCTACACGCATTAAAGATATTGTATCAGTTTCATGAGTTGAATTCTTTCTCCATTAATTTCTGACTTCAGTTCCTAAATTTTCATTGACCTCAATCAACGCTGAAAATCTCATCTTCAATCAATGAATAATGTAAAGCAAATCAGCTTTTATAAATAAAATAAAAAAGGCAATTAAGGAAAAACCGGAAGAATAAGCTACTAGGCTGCCTGCTCTGAAGACATTAAACCCAGGGGGAGGGAAAGAGATGCTCAAGAAGGTTATAATAGGAAAATAATGATAATTTGAAATAAAGAGGGCAGCCAGTAACAGAGGCCTTTCAAAAGCACCAAGACTCAGGATATTTTATACTGGAGCAAAATATTTTTTACCCCACACATAAAAAATGTCTTATGTACCTTGTAATAAACATAAAATCTTACATTTATTTTTAATAATTTCTATTTGTTAAAGAATATTAATTAACTTTTAAGTCTACATATGATTCTGAACTTAAAATCTTACAGAATAAATCTTTAGTAATATTTTTTGTAGGACGTCATCTACAATGTGTTTGAAGAATTAAGTTATATCAATTCTTCAAAAATACTGACATTCGCATCTGTTGCTTCTTTCATTTCCACTGCCTCAATACTGAAGATTCTCATCAGATCTCACCTAGGTTACTATTTTATCCCATTCCTGTCTCTAGAGTGCTAAGATTTGATCATCAGATAATAAAGATCAAGGGGATCTTCCCCACCCAGGGACTGAACCTGCATCTCTTGCATCTCTTGCACTGCAGGCAGATTCTTTACCAGTGAGCCAAAAGGGAAGTCCTTTCTGTAAGTAATCTCCTTCAAGTCAAGAAGCAGACAAACAGAATATAACAATAACTAGGGAAGAATTTTTAAAGAGCTTCAAAAAAGTTTGCCCTCCCTTCAAATGGCTGCAAGGTGGGATAGTTTTATAATTAAATTATTTCAAACTTTCAAAGAACAAAAATTATCCTATCCTAAAGGACGTATTTCTAAGAAAAGAAAAAGGTAAAAGACTTAATTCATTTTGAGAAAGTAGCCAGTTCCTGAAATCAAAATCTGACTATATGAAATCAGTAAACAATTTTACTATGAATATAGATGAAAATTTTAAAAATTTAAAAGACAAATTCAGTATAGTTTAATAACATTCAGTATAAAAATATATGACGGCCAAGAGGTTTCAAAATTAGAAGGCTTATTACCATGAAACTCGTATAAATAGATCATAGGAAAAAATTTAAACAGAAAAAAAAGATATTCCCTAAAAATAAAGAATAAATGGCTTAAAAATTAAAACTGCAATGTTTGTTGGCAAAAGCCAAAGTCACTTTCATTAATTTCAAGGAATAAAGACTATTTTATCACTAATGTTACAATAAGGTTAAAGTTGATACAATGATAAAAAGAGTTGGGAGACTGGAGTAGACCAAAACAGGTAGAATAAGAACTCTAAAACTCCACTTTTCCACAAAAGCAATGAATAAGATGGCAAAAACTGTCAGAATCAATTTTTTGGAACTCTGAAATCTATTTAAAAACGGAACAACCAGGGAAATGCTTAATAAAGGAGGACAAACTGCCGAATTTTGGTAAGGGTGCTCTGTGGTGTTCTAACTCACCCTGTATTTCCCTCCCCAATTTCCCAGGCCCATGGTGGCCTTCAAGACAACCACCTGCCTTCCTGGTGCAGGTTACTAGTACCGGAGGGAACAACACAAATCTTATTCTCAAAGAACTGTAGCTGTGTATTTTGACCTGTCTCCTGGATGGATCACTGAAAGACTGGCTCAAATGTTTCCCTCTGTTTTGACTGCCTTAGAGCTTTCTCAGGGCTGATGTGACTTCCTGGAAGGTATTTATCAAAAGCACTTAAAGGCAAATGTATCAGCAGCTGCCACTTGAGGCAAGGGATAACAGTCCGGACAAGCAACAAACTAACCAAAAACTCTGGGATGAAAGAAGCTGGAAAAGGAGATACCAGAGGGGTGAGGCCTTTAGAAAGTTTCTACATATTGCAGAAAATCTAAAAGCCACATGAAAACCCAAGGCTGGAAGCATGCACAGAAAAGACCTAAGCTCTCACCTCTGATTAACTCAGGCTCTGTGCAAGTAGGACACAAAAGCTCAGTCATTGAAGTCATCTGGACAAGCACTGAAAGAGGGCCTCATCAGAGCCAATCTGCTAAGATTGAGAGACTTCTTTTGTTTGATTGGTTGGTTTCTTCCAGGAGATTAAGAAAGTCTCAGTCAAATCACAGCTAACAATCAAGCTAACAGAAAAGAGACCTAAGTACCCACACATAACAAAGAAGACACATTTTAAAAAATCCGTTCAGAAAAGTCACTAAACAAACCACATGAATGACAAGAAGCAGCAACAACAAACCCTGAAAGTTGAGTGGATGAAAATGATATCCTGAAGTGCTATATCATAATATTCAAAGTGACTACTTTTCAACAAAAAATTACAAGCAATGCAAATAAAAATATGACCCATTCACAGTATAAAAGAAATTAATAGAAATCATCCCTGAGGGCATCCAGACATCAGACAGACCTATATTCAACTATCTTAGTCAGTCAATCACTTTAGTCGCTCAGTCGTTTCCAACTCTTTGAGACCCCATGAACCACAGGACACCAGGCCTCCCTGTCCATCACCAACTCCCAGAGTTTACCCAAACTCATGTCCATTGAGTCGGTGATGCCATCTAACCATCTCATCCTCTGTTGTCCCTTCTCCTCCTGCCTTCAATCCTTCCCAACATCAGGGTCTTTTCAAATGAGTCAGCTCTTTGTATCAGGTGGCCAAAGTATTGGAGTTTCAACATCAGTCCTTCCAATGAACACCCAGGACTGATTTCCTTTCGGACGGACTGGTTGGGTCTCCTTGCAGTCCAAGGGACTCTCAAAGGAGTCTTCTCCAATACCTCAGTTAAAAAGCATCAATTCTTCTGCACTCAGCCCTCTGTATAGTCCAACTCTCACATCGATACATGACTACTGGAAAAACCATAGCCTTGACTAGACAGGCCTTTGTTGGCAAAGTAATGTCTCTACTTTTCAATATGCTATCTAGGTTGGTCATAACTTTCCTTCCAAGGAGTAAGCATCTTTTAATTTTATGGCTGCAATCACCATCTGCACTGATTCTGGAGCCCAAAGAAATAAAGTCAGCCACTGTTTCCACTGTTTCCTCATCTATTTGCCATGAAGTGATGGGACCAGATGCCATGATCTTAGCTTTCTGAATGTTGAGCTTTAAGCCAACTTTTTCACTCTCCTCTTTCAAGAGGCTCGTTAGTTCTTCTTCACTTTCTGCCATAAGGGTGGTGTTATCTGCATATCTGAGGTTATTGATATTTCTCCCAGCAATCTTGATTCCAGCTTGTGCATCATCCAGCCCAGCATTTCTCATGATGTTCTCTGCACATAAGTTAAATAAGCATGGTGACAATATACAGCCTTGATGTACTCCTTTTCCTATCTGGAACCAGTCTGTTGTTCCATGTCTAGTTCTAAATGTTGCTTCCAGACCTGAATCCAGGTTTCTCAAGAGGCAGGTCAGGTGGTCTGGTATTCCCATCTCTTTCAGAATTTTCCACAGTTTATTGTGATTCACACAGTCAAAGGGTTTGGCATAGTCAATAAAGCATAAATAGATGTTTTTCTGAAACCCTCTTGCTTTTTTGATGATCCAGAGGATGTTGGCAATTTGATCTCTGGTTCCTCTGCCTTTTCTAAACATCTGGAAGTTCATGGTTCACATACTGCCAAAGCCCAACTTGGAAAATTTTGAGCATTACTTTACTAGCATGCAGTGGCTGTGCTTTGCTGGAGCAGCTGTGAAGAGATACCCCACGTCCAAGGTAAGAGAAACCCAAGTAAGACAGTAGGCACTGAGAGCGGGCATCAGAGGGCAGACAGACTGAAACCACAATCACAGACAGCTAGCCAGTCTGATCACATGGACCACAGCTTGTCTAACTCAATGAAACTAAGCCATGCCATGTGGGGCCACCCAAGACAGACAGGTCATGGTGGAGAGGTCTGACAGAATGTGGGCCACTGGAGAAGGGAATGGCAAACCACTTCCATATTCTTGCTTTGAGAACCCCATGAACAGTATGAGAAGGCAGAAAGATAGCACACTGAAAGATGAACTCCCCAGGTCGGTAGGTGCCCAGTATGCTACTGGAGATCAGTGGAGACATAACTCCAGAAAGAATGAAGGGATGGAGCCAAAGCAAAAACAACACCCAGTTGTGGATATGACTGGTGATAGAAGAAAGGTCCGATGCTGTAAAGAGCAATATTGCATAGGAACCTGGAACGTTAGTTCCATGAATCAAGGGAAATTGGAAGTGGTCAAACAAGAGATGGCAAAAGTGAACATCGACATTCTCGGAATCAGCAAACTAAGATGGACTGGAATGGGTGACTTGACCTCAGATGACCATTATATCTACTACTGTGGGCAGGAATTCCTTAGCAGAATTGGAGTAGCCACCATAGTCAACAAAAAATCTGAAACGCAGTACTTGGATGCAATCTCAAAAATGATAGAATGATCTCTATTCATTTCCAAGGCAAACCATTCAATATCACAGTAATCCAAGTCTATGCCCCAACCAGTAACACTGAAGAACCTGATGTTGAATAGTTCTATGAAGATCTCCAAGACCTTTTAGAACTAACACCCAAAAAAGATGTCCTTTTCATTATAGGAGATGGGAATGCAAAAGTAGGAAGTCAAGAAATACCTGGAGTAACAGGTAAATTTGGCCTTGGAGTACAGAATGAAGTAGGTCAAAGATTAATAGAGTTTTGCCAAGAGAACGCACTCGTCATAGCAAACACCTTCTTCCAACAACACAAGAGAAGACTCTACACATGGACATAACCAGATGGTAAACACTGACATCAGACTGATTATATTCTTTGCAGCCAAAGATGGAGAAGTTCTATATAGTCAGCAAAAACAAGACTGGGAGCTGACTGTGGCTCAGATCATGAACTCCTTATTGCCAAATTCAGACTTCAGTTGAAGAAAGTAGGGGAAACCACTAGATCATTCAGGTATGACCTAAATCAAATCCCTTATGATTATACAGTGGAAGTGAGAAATAGATTTAAGGGACTAGATCTGATAGACAGAATGCCTGATGAATTATGAATGGAGGTTCATGACACTGTACAGGAGACAGGGATCAAGACCATCCCCATGGAAAAGAAATGCAAAAAAGCAAAATGGCTGTCTGAGGAGGGCTTACAAATAGCTGTGAAGAGAAGAGAAGCGAAAAGCAAAGGAGAAAAGGAAAGATATACCCATTTGAATGCAGAGTTCCAAAGAATAGCAAGGAGAGAGTAGAAAGCCTTCTTCAGTGAGCAATGCAAAGAAATAGAGGAAAATAATAGAACAGGAAAGACTAGAGATCTCTTCAAGAAACTTAGAGATAGAAGGGAACATTTCATGCAAAGATGGGATCAATAAAGAACAGAAATGGTATGAACCTAACAGAAGCAGAAGATACTAAGAAGAGGTGGCAAGAATACACAGAAGAACAGTACAAAAAAGATCTTCACAACGCAGATAATCACAATGGTGTGATCACTCACCTAGAGCCAGACATCCTAGAATGTCAAGTCAAGTGGGCCTAGGAAGCATCACTACAAACAAAGCTAGTGGAGGTGATGGAATTCCAGTTGAGCTATTTCAAATACTGAAAGATGATGCTGTCAAAGTGCTACACCCAATATGTCAGCAAATTTGGGAAACTCAGCAGCAGTGGCCACAGAACTGGAAAAGGTCAGTTTTCCTTCCAATCCCAACGAAAGGTAATGCCAAAGAATGCTCAAACTACCGCACAATTGTACTCATCTCACATGCTAGTAAAGTAATGCTCAACTATCTTAAATATGTTCAAATAGCTAAAAGAAACTATAAATAAAGAACTAAAAGAAACTAGGAGGATATCTCAACACATAGAGGTATTGTTGACTTAAAAAATGTTCACAACATATAAGTTGACAGTTATGTTTTATTCAGTAGGATTTTTTAGGACTTCAAGGTTTATTCAAGCTCAAGTAACCTTAAGAGAAGTGCTCTGAGGAGGCGAGGGGTTGGGAGAAGTTTATATAGAAGTTTTGCAACAAAGAGCAGGTGGTCTTAATGTTAAAAGATTATTATAAATTAAAGGAAAACCAGATATCTTAAGTTAAGGAATTTAGCACTTTTCTATGTATGGAAAGATGCAAAAAAATAGACAGCCAATGGGAATTTGCTGTACTGCATGAGGCAGGGAGCTCAAATCCAATGTGACAACCTAGAGGGGTAGGATGGGGTGGGAGGTGGGAGGGAGGTTCAAGAGAGAGAGGTTATATGTATACCTATGGTTGATTCATGTTCATGTATGGCAGAAACCAACACAACATTGTAGAGCAATTATACTCCCGTTAAATAGAAGTAAGTTTTTAAAATATATTTTTTTAAGTTTAGCTAGATTGTTATATTGCAAGGTCAATATACATCTATCAACTACATTTCTATATACCAGCAACAAAAAGTCTATAATAAAATTATACTAAAGTAGTATCTAAAATAAAACTAAGCAATATTGAATATATAGGAATAAAGAAAAAGATATACATAAGGCTTCTTTACAGAAATTATGAAATATTATTGAGCAAAGGGAATGAAGACATAAAAATATTTATCATAGGCATACATGAAAAGATTTAATATTGTTAGGATGTCAGATTTTCCCCTGCTGCTCTATAAATTCATTGCAACCCCAATTGAAATACAAATGAATTACCACGGAAGTTAACATGCTGATTCTGCTAACTTAAACCATACAAAACTGTGAAACTTTACTATTCTAATCAATAACGAAGTCAATTTTCACATAGTTTGCATGCCTGCTTAGTCAGTCAGTCATGTCTGATTCTTTGCAACCTCATGGACTGTAGCCCACACCAGGCTCCTCTGTGCATGGGGATTCTCCAGGCAAGAATACTGAAGTGGGTTGCCATGCCCTCCTCCAGGGGATCTTCCCAACCCAGGGATCAAACCCAGGTCTCCTGCATTACAGGCGAATTCTGTAACATCTGAGCCACCAGGGAAGTCCAAGAATAGTCTGTCCTTCTCCAGGGGAACTTCCCAACCCAGGAATTGACCCAGGGTCTCCTGTATTGCAGGCAGATTCTTTACCAGCTGAGCTATAAGGGAAGACCTTCATATAGTTTAACCCCATTCAATGGGTTTGGAAATGCAAACTAGCCAAGGGAAGCTCTGACAATTTTAAAAGATCAAAAGAACTGTTCTACTGGATTTCATGACTTACTATGAAACCACAGTATTTAAGACAGAATAGTATTGGTACAAAGGTAGATTTTTTTTTAAACCCCCAAACTAGGGACTTCCCTAGCAATCCCATGGTTAAGACTTCACCTTCCAATGTAGGGGGTGGTGGTTCAATTCCTGGTCGGGGAGCTAAGATCCCTCATGCCTTGTGGCCAAAAACTCAAAATATAAAAAAACAGAAGCAACACTGTAACAAATTCAATAAACCTTTAAAAGTGGTCCATATAAAAAAAAAAAAAAAACTCAAAATAGAAAAAAGGACTAAGAAAGAGATCCACCATACCTGGATCTTCATTTCCTACAAAGCTAACACTATAGAGCAATGGGAAAGTGACAGGCATTTTATTAAATGTTGCTGGGAAAATTGAATATGCATACAGAAAAGAATGAAATTTGTTCTCTGCTTCACAGCATATACAAAAATTGATTCTAGGTATACTGTAAATCTAACTTTAAAGGTAAAATAATAAACTTTCTAGAAGATCAGACAGGAGAATATCTACATGACATAAAAGTAGGAAAAACTTCTAATACAGATAAAGCACTAACCTTAAAGGAAAACATGTTATTCAGTCAGATCATATTGTATTACATTTAAAAACTGTTTACCAAAAGACAGTATTTAAGGAGGGCAATGACAATCCAGAGCCAGAAAAAAATAATTGCTATAAATATAACCAAAGGGCTCATATCAAGAATATGTTTTCATTCATACAAATTAATAAAGAAAAAAGACCAACAACACAAAAGCTATGGATGACAAGAAAAAGAAAATCCAAATGGTTAGTAAACATTAGTAATGAAGAAAATGAAAATTCAAACTAAATAAGATAATACTTCATACCCACTAGGATGGCTAAAATTTGAAAGTACCCAGTGCTGGCGTGGAGCCTCCACAACTACTGGGAGTACAACCAGTTTGCAAAATTAGTTTGGTGCTACAGCTGAACAATTGCATATCCTATGAATTAGGCATAGGAATGCAGGTATCCACTCCTACTTGTATACCCAATCAGTTCAGTTCAGTTCAGTCGCTCAGTCGTGTCCGACTCTTTGCGACCCCATGAATCGCAGCATGCCAGGCCTCCCTGTCTATCACCAACTCCCGGAGTTCAATCAGACTCGCATCCATCGAGTCAGTGATGCCATCCAGCCATTCGTCCCCTTTTCCTCCTGCCTCCAATCCCTCCCAGCATCAAAGTCTTTTCCAATGAGTCAACTCTTCCCATGAGGTGGCCAAAGTACTGGAGTTTCAGCTTTAGCATCATTCCTCCCAAAGAAATCCCAGGGTTGATCTCCTTCAGAATGGACTGGTTGGATCCCCTTGCAGTCCAAGGGACTCTCAAGAGTCTTCTCCAACACCACAGTTCAAAAGCATCAATTCTTCAGCGCTCAGCCTTTTTCACAGTCCAACTCTCACATCCATACATGACTACTGGGAAAACCATAGCCTTGACTAGACAGACCTTAGTTGGCAAAGTAATGTCTCTGCTTTTGAATATGCTATCTAGGTTGCTCATAACTTCTTCCAAGGAGTAAGCGTCTTTTAATTTCATGGCTGCAATCACCATCTGCAGTGATTTTGGAGCCCCCCAAAATAAAGTCTGACACTGTTTCCACTGTTTCCCCATTTACCCAATAGATGTGCATATATGTGTGTCATGTACAATAATGGCGAATGAAACCATATTTGAATTCATCAGTAGAATGGATAAACTGTAATATATTCATGTCACTGAATACTATACAAAAATTAAAATGAACAAACTGGAGCCACATGTACTAATACATAACATTCAATGAAATAATCTAGAGATGAAAGAACACTATCTTACAATTTTATTTATATAAAGTTCAAGGAAACAGAAAAACTAAACTAAGAATGTTTAGGGACACATGCTTGTGTGTTGAAACTATAAAGAAATGTTAAGTCAGGACACTGGTTACCTTCTCAGAGAGGCAAAGGCACAAGGAAGTGTGCTAGAAATGTTTCTTGAGCTGGTGGTGGTTATATAAGCATTTACATTGTGATGTCTTTATACTTTGCATCTTTTTGAATGCATACTTTATTTTACTATAACAATGCTGCTGCTGCTGTTAAGTCACTTCAGTCGTGTCTGACTCTGTCCGACCCCATAGACCGCAGCCCACCAGGCTCCCCCGTCCCTGGGGTTCTCCAGGCAAGAACACTGGAGTGGGTTGCCATTTCCTTCTCCAACGCATGAAAGTGAAAAGTGAAAGCGAAATCGCTCAGTCGTGTTTGACTCTTCACGACCCCACGGACTGCAGCCCACCAGGCTCCTCCATCCATGGGATTTTCCAGGCAAGAGTACTGGAGTGGGGTGCCACTGCCTTCTCTGATAACAATGCTAATAGACGACAAATAGGTATGACTATATAAACATTGTAAGCCTCCTCAAAACTAAATTTTGATTAAAAGAAAAACAACAAAATGGAAACGAATTATGCACAATAAGGTTGGATGAACAAAGTTTAATATCCAAGTTACAACCAGAAAGAATGAAAATCTATGTCAACAGTTCTCTGCACTGAATAAATACAGATATGAAAAGAAATCCAAAGAAACAAAATACAGGTCAATATTTTTAAAAATCGATAATGTAACTCGTCTTTAGAAAATGCAAATGAAACAACTCTAAATTATCACTTTTATGCCTTTCAGGTTGAAACGCTCACTACTCTTAGGGTATAGGTAAAGAGCTTCATACACTAGTAGCTCTAAAAATAGATTCACTATTTTAAAGGGCTGTCTGATGTTTTTCAAGCAATTTTCTTTCCTGAGAGCATATTTCAATTTTTTTTTTCAAAAACTGTATCTAAAATAACTCTTACCTTGCTTGAGAATTTTGGGGATCTATTTTTAACAAGGCTGTAAAATCTTGTTCAGCTGCAATCCAGTTTTCATTTTCATAGTAGAACATCCCACGTTTAAATAATGCGTCTGTTCTTTTGGGATCATAAAAGATACACTACATGCGGCAGGGGGAGGAGGGAAGTCACAAAAACATATCATATTATGAAAAAAATAAGCAAGAAAAGTATACAATCCCACAGGAAATTAAATAACTACAACCCTGTTTTTAACTTCAGATTACATAAAAACAAACTAAGATGCCAAAAGTTTCAGATCTGCATGTAAAGACCATGCCTTTAAGGAAATCCATTTGTCATCAAATTCTAGAAAGGGGAGGTTTTATTAAAAACAAAAACCAAATCGAGCACATATAAGAAGCCAAGGTTTCTTCCCGCCAAAGTTTTTATTAATAAAACCTCATAAGTAATTATTCAACTAGAGTAGGATTGGATTATATTGTATCTATCATAGCATTTTATTCCAATTTAAGGTGACACATAGTAGACTACATTAAGGCTGATTCAATGAAATCAAATATGGGTTAAGTTAGCCCCTAAAATGGAGAAAAGAAATGAATTGGTAATGGCATCGCTCATTCATTTCACACTGACAAAGAAGACAATAAACAGACTAAATCATTGTAAACTCAGTTGTAAAGTTCCTTGCCTGTTGATAGTAGAGGGGAAATAGAAGCACAGCAATTATGAAGTATTTTTAAAAGAGGAAAAAACACACTAAAGATTTTGATGGTTGACCTCAAGCTGCTGCATTAGCCAATTTTTAAACTATTAATATCAGTGCTAGATAAAGGAAATGATCAGAAAAGATATTTTAACAACTTTAATATCTTCAAAAGAGACTTGTGTTCACTTCTATTCAAGAAGTTACCAAGTTATAACAATATTCTCTTGAAGCAAAAGAATGTCAAGTGTGTGGCTAACCATTATAAATTAAGAAACAGAGTAGTTGGGAAAATGAAAAGTTAAACTGTTCAAATAACTTCTAAATTGTACTAAGAAGCAGAATTTAGAATTAAAACTCAGAAGTTCAAGGTTACAATTCTGCTGCAATCAGTGGAATATCTGCCTGACTATAGACTCAGAACATAGGCTAGCAAAAATTCACTCCCTCAAGGGGTTCTCTGATATCTCCCAGTCAAATATAAATTGCCCCCTATCATCAATAAATATTTCATTTGCTAAAGGGAAAGGAAAAGAGGGAAGATAGACCCATTTGAATGCAGAGTTCCAAAGAATAACAAGGAGAGATAAGAAAGCCTTCCTCAGTGATCAATGCAAAGAAAGAGGAAAACAATAGAATGGGAAGGACTAGAGGTTTCTTCAAGAAAATCAGAGATACCTTGGGGACATTTCATGCAAAGATGGGCTCAATAAAGGACAGAAATGGTATGAACCTAACAGAAGTAAAAGATATTAAGACGAGGCGGCAAGAATACACAGAAGAACTGTGCAAAAAATATCTTCACGGCCCAGATAAGCACGATGGTGTGATCACTCACCTAGAGCCAGACATTCTGGAATGGGAAGTCAAGTGGGCCTTAGGAAGCATCCCTATGAACAAAGCTAGTGGAGGTGATGGAATTCCAGTAGAGCTATTTCAAATCCTAAAAGATGATGTTTTGAAAGTGCTGCACTCAATATGCCACAAACTTTGGAAAACTCAGCAGTGGCCACAGGACTGGAAAAGGTCAGTCTTCATTCCAATCCCAAAGAAAGGCAATGCCAAAGAATGCTCAAACTACCGCACAATTGCACTATTTCACATGCTAGCAAAGTAATGCTCAAAATTCTCCAAGCCAAGCTTCAACAGTATGTGAACTGTAAACTTCCAGATGTTCAACCTGGATTTAGAAAAGCCAAGAGGAACCAGAGATCAAATTGCCAACATCCACTGTATCATAGAAAAAGCAAGAGAGTTCCAGAAAAACACCTATTTCTGCTTTATTGACTATGCCAAAGCCTTTGACTGTATGGATCACAATGAACTGTGGAAAATTCTTCAAGAGATGGGAATACCAGACCACCTTACCTGCCTCCTGAGAAATCTGTATGCAAGTCAAGAAGCAACAGTTAGAACTGAACATGGAACAACAGACTGGTTCCAAATCGGGAAACAAGTACGTCAAGGCTGTATATTGCCACCCTGCTTATTTAACTTATATGCAGAGTACATCATGAGAAACACTGGGCTGGAGGAAGCACAAGCTGGAATCAAGATTGCTGGGAGAAATATCAATAACCTCAGATATGCAGATGACATCACCCTTATGGCAGAAAGTGAAGAACTAAAGAGTCTCTTGATGAAAGTGAAAGAGGAAAGTGAAAAAGTTGGCTTAAAACTCAACATCCAGAACTCAGATCATGGCATCTGGTCCCATCACTTCATGGCAAATAGATGGGGAAGCAATGGAAACAGTGACAGACTTTAATTTTGGGGGCTCCAAAATCACTGCAGATGGTGACTGTAGCCATGAAATTAAACGACACTTGCTCCTTGGAAGAAAGCTATGATCAACCTAGACAGCATGTTAAAAAGCAGAGACACTACTTTGCCAACAAAGGTCTATCTAGTCAAAGCTATGGTTTTCTCAGTAGTCATGTATGGATGTGAGAGTTAGACTATAAAGAAAGCTGAGCATCAAAGAATTGATGCTTTTGAACTGTGTTGCTGGAGAAGACTCTTGAGAGTCCCTTAGACTGCAAAGGAGATTGAACTAGCCTATCCTAAAGGAAATCAGTCCTGATATTCATTGGAAGGACTGATGCTGAAGCTGAAACTCCAATTCTTTGGCCACTTGATGCAAAGAACTGACTCATTAGAAAAGACTCTGATGCTGGGAAAGATTGAGGGCAGAAGGAGAAGGGGATGACAGAGGATGAGATGTTTGGATGGCATCACTGACTCAATGAACATGAGTTTGAGTAAGCTCTGGGAGTTACTGATGGACAGGGAAGCCTGGAGTGCTGCAGTCCATGGGGTCGCAAAGAATCAGACATGATTGAGCAACTAAACAGAACTGACCATCTTTATTTCCATCACAGCATTCATCACAATTAGTAACTATATATTACTATATATATATATTTATTTCTTTAATATTTGTTCTTTATACTATAGGCTCCATGTAAGCATGAAACATGTCTGTTTTATTCACCAAGACCTATCGATTTTATTACCCAGTGCCTTAGGCAATAAATATTTGTGAGTGAATGAATGGATGAATGAGTAAGCCAGTAAGCAGTCTTTGAAAGCAGACAGGTTTACTGCAGGAGAAAATCACCAGATCTCAGTGTCAAGAAGTGGAAAATTATTTTCTCCACTGAATAGAAGAAGCACCTATTAAAGAACCTGCAAAGGTTTCTTTATTCACTGCTTCATAATCCAAAAGAAGACAGCTGGAAAGTCAATGCTCCATCAAAGTTTCCTGAATGCTCCCATACCCAACTCTGATGGAAATCCATTCATTCAAAAATATCATTGATGTATTGTTAATATCAATTCCACTAATGAATATTCTAGAATCTAATCTAAAATTAATTAATTTTGACTATATAACATATGAAAGAATTTCAACAATTTGTTATAAATTAGGATATCATGCTCTAAAATATATAAATATATAATTAGATAATTTGTATTTATATAATTATTATTTTATATCATATTCTAAAATATACAAATATATAAAAGGCTGCATTATACGTAATACAGCTTACTTTAGAAAAGTCATCAATGGCCAGCATTTTGTTTTCTGTTTCATACATCTCACCCCTCCGGAAGTACAAATCAGCTTCCGTGGGCCTGCACTTGATTGCCTGAGTATAATTTAGAATTGCCAAAGTAATTTCATTTTTTTCTCTGAAAATTTCTGCTCTTGAAAAATATGCATCTAAAGAAAATTAATAGGGTAAAATTTAGTGTTACAGTCTTAAATTTTAAGAGATTAATCCTTCACCCTCCAAAAATGTAATCTTAGAAAAGTGTATCTCTATTCTACTTTGTCATTTAATACTTGTTCTTTTGTTCAACAATGCAAAATTCATGTTCACAGACTGGATAAATATTTATGTTAAAAGTGTTTTCAATTTCATTAACAAAAATTACCTTTTACCTTTTTATAAAATGTCTCATAATCTCTTTGTTCGTAGTAAAAAGTTATGGACTTTTAGTAGAGATCAGCACAGAGTTAAAAAAAAAACATTTATTAAGCTCATTATATTTTAGTGGTATGTTGTGAGTGTTGGAGATACAAAGATGAATATGACATTTTCTCATTTCTCAAAAGTTCCATACCTAGTCATTCAACTTGATTAGAGAATAGTACATAAACACAAAGTTATCTTTTTCATCCAATCATATTCTATCCATGGAATATTTTTCATCCATCTTAGAAGTCTTAAGAATGGTAAAGAATCTGCCTGCCAATGCAGCAGTTTCAGGAGACACCAGTTCGATGGCTGGTTCAGGAACATCCCCTAGAGGAAGAAATGGCAACCCACTCCAGTATTCTTGCCCAGAGAACCCTATGGAGAGAGGAGCTTGGTGGGCTGTAGACTATGGGGTCACAAAGAATTGGACACAACTGAGCAATTGAGCACTCACACATGCAAAATTACTACAACTCTAATTCAGACTAAATTTGTGAATTATTTCTATAAAAATTGTAAGCTTATCTTACAAAATAAGCAGTAAGAAACCAATTTATTGTAATGTATACCAAGGACATTAACATTTCAAACTATGATAAATATTTTTTAAAACAACAGGATCACAAAAGAGTCCTATATTTACAATATCAAGAGTAAATTTAACTTAAGAAAGTTACAAACATTTGTGGAGACTTATATATCTTAAATTATGTATCTTTATATCACTAAATAACCAAAGCTTAGGTTAAGATATAACTGCACAGACAACCCACCTGCATTATTTTTATTGTATTTATTTATAAAATTCAAGTCATCCAAAGCTTCATTAATTTTGTCTTGGAAAAGATAAATGAAATGTCGGTGCCAATAGGCATTGAGGAACAATGGCTCCAAGAATATAGCCTAGAAAATAGATGTATAAATTCAATTTAAATTGATTTAAGGGAAGAAAGCCTATCAAATAAACTTTCAAACATTGCTGACTTCAACAGCTTTATATGTGTATAATATAATATGATGCCTCTGAATCTGACAAAATCTAGTGTTTTTAAGGCTAATTATTTGAAAATGTCAAAATTTTCTAATCCTATATACATAATACAAATGTTCATTATTCAAAATTCTAGTAAAAGTTAATATATAATCATAAGGATAAATTGTTAGTATTATTATTTCGATTACATAAAACTTACTTCCTGTAGATCATTCATGGCACTCTGTAACTTTCCCAGTTTCCTATAAAGAGCTCCACGCCTACAGTATAAAAATGCAGGATATTTCTTCTTACTATTTATTTCTTCAGTCAAGATCTCCACTTCGGACTCATAATGTTTAATGACTGCTAGAGGAAGACCACAGGTCAAAGAATCACTCAAGTCCAGCTTTGCTGATTGTTTCACTGTTTCAAATGAGTCTTTGTCAACAGATATTTTAACTCTCGGGGTTGTCTTCTTTTGCTTAAACTGAGACACCATCTCAGGAGCCCATGTTTGAGGATCATTATGTTCTAGAATTCTTTTAATTTGGGCACTTTTGTCAAAATTTAAATCCAAAGGTACACTGGGACACCGAAGTACACGTTCATATTGTGGAATTCTGAGCAAATATTTCTTCTGTCCAGGAAGGATTCCGTGGGACAGTGATCTAGTATGCAAAAGGGTGATTCTTAAATTACAGAAATATAATTTTTATAACCAATAAATCAACTCAGTGACAAGTACTATTTCTCTGTTATCAAAATAAAATTACATGTAAAAGAAAAGTGAAAGTGAAGTTGCTCAGTCGTGTCCGACTCTTTGCGACCCATGGACTGTAGCCCACCAAGCTCCTCCATCCATGGGATTCTCCAGGCAAGAATACTGGAGTGGGTTGCCATTTCCTTCTCCAGGGGGTCTTCCCGACCCAGGGATCAAACCCAGGTCTCCCACATTGCAGGCAGACGCTTTAACCTCTGAGCCACCAGGGTTTTATGCAAACCAAGTCCTGCTGTTCGTTCATTTAGATCGTGTGAAGAATCTATGCTGAGGTTAGGAAAGCAGAAGACTGTTATTAAAGATACAGCCTCTGTAAAGAACTGAATAAGGGATCAGTGCTCCTTCCAGGCTTAATTTATATCCCTACCCCCAACCAGACGAAATACAATCTCCAGAGAACTGAGGAGTTAAAACTTGATGTGCAAAAGGAAATGTATCCAAATGGTTGGCAAGGACAAGAACTTGAGGAAGCAGGAAGAAGCAAAGATTTTACTCCATAGCAGACCAACAAAAAGACATCCCAGACGTCATCCCAAACTTCTTTGGCTATCAAATTAGCTGACATCTAATACGCTTTCAAATGCTATGTTTCTAGGATCATCTCCGCAAACTCTCCATTTCCCACACAGTTTTCATTCAGTAGCATTCATTGTATGCTGGTGCTGTTATAGCCACGTGAGAGAACAAACACGCTCTATTGGAAGGAAAAACAATTAAACCCCATCATTTCATAAATATTTACCAAGTGTGTACTATGAGAAAGGCCTGTGCTAAGAGAAGGAGAATAAAAGTGAGAAAAGTCAGTATCCTTCTGCTTCCTTACTCAGTGACACTTCTCACCTCTCTCCACACTCCAGTGCAAGCCTCCATCATCTCTTCTGTCTAGAGTACAATAACATCTTAAATCCCTGCTTGTACTCTTGGTCTCACCCATTCTCCACACGGCAGCCAGCATGTTTTTTTTTTTTTTTTAAACAAATGTAAATCAGATCATGTCACTCCCTCCAAGAGCTTTCCCTAGTACCTAGAATACAAATCAAGCTTTTCACCATGGCCTACAGGACAACACGATGAGACCCCAGCAAATATCTCTAGTAACACTACTCTCTCGCCTCCCACTGTTCCAGGCTTAGGGCAAGCCTCAAAGCCATTGCATTTTCCAGTCCTTCTGAGTGGCTGACTCCTTCTCAATTCCTATTTCTGGTCAAAGGTCACCCTAGAAAGACCATCTGTGCCAAACAGATCTCGTTTCCACCTCCACATTTATCTCTATTCTCTACCTTGTCATTTGCCCTGGAATACTAGTCTGTACAGACTATATACATAGGAATACTTGCTTTCTTCTAATCAAGTATGTTCAATTAGGAGCCCTGAAAAGAGAGTTCAAGCGAAGTATTTATTCCTCCGGGCCCCTCCTGAAAGGTTGCCTCAAACTGGCCATGATCTTTGACCAAAATTCACTACTTCTTTCAAGGAAATCCTTTCCATAAAATTCCTTTCTTCCAGGTTCTAGTAATCATTCTCTCTTTTTGTCCTCTCATACTGAGGGGTAGAGACTGGCTCTATTATTTCTAGCCCCAGGAAAGCACTCTATCATTTGTGATTTCCCTATGCCCACATCTTTGTAAAATACCCTTTGTTATACCTCTCTAGAATTATTCTAAATTGAGAGTGCTATCTGTTTACTTCTGGGACCCTGACTGATAAATTAATTGGCACCAGAGATGGGCCCAGGAAAAGCTATGGTTTAGTCAAAGCTATGGTTTTTCCAGTAGTCACGTATGGATGTGAGAGTTGGACCATAAAGAAGGCTGAGCACTGAAGAACTGATGTTTTTGAACTGTGGCATTGGAGAAGACTCTTTAGAAAAGACCCTGAGGCTGGGAAAGATTGAAGGCAGGAGGAGAAGGGGACAACAGAGGACAAGATGGTTGGATGGCATCACCAACTCAAGGGACATGAGTTTGAGCAAGCTCCAGGAGATGGTGAAGGACAGGGAAGCCTGGTGTGCTGCAGTCCATGGGGTCGCAAGGAGTCAGATATGACTGAGCAACTGAACAACAACAAGAGACGGACCCAGGAAATATACATACAAAAGGATCCTTCAATGAGTGAATTATAAAACTAAGGCCCAAACCATAATATATTTCTTAAGCTATAACAAATGTTGATTAAACAAGACCTTTCAAGAGTTTTTGGAGGCTTGGATAACTCATCATACACAAGTGTAAGTTTACTGAGTCTCAGTCCTTTCCTCCGTCTCATCTTCTTTTTCTTGGGATAAACAATGTAAGTAATGCCAGCTTGTCGAGATGCTTCAATAAGAGTGAAAGACAGGTCTCTTGAACCATATCTGCCGCGCATGTAGTCTAAGATAGTATCTATACTTTCTTTCTCAGAGACAGATTCCTTAGCTTCGTTTTTCTCAGTCATCCAACGCTCCAACTCCTTTGCTTTTTGAAGCTTCACCTCTTTTATATTGCTTTGCATGTCATCCTGAAACTCTGATAGAACTATGGTCTCGTCCTTATTCAACTCAACTGCAGATTTTACTCTCTTATTCATAAGAAAACAAAAAATCAAAAAACATAAAATCAATTTAGTTGCTATACATTTAAAATTAATTCAGTTATAATTACTGTTAATTTGGTCACTATTGAAAAATTTCAAATCATCTATTCTTGATGTATTTCAAGAGAGCTTATAAGTTAACAGTGGGTTAGTTAAAGCAAAGTACAATAATTTGGTCACATGACATTTCATTAGCTATATAAAAATAACACTATAAAGTAGATATGAATTGTGATTTTATATATTCTTAATTTAAAGAGAATGCTCTTTACATATCCAAATAAAGTATGTGCTCTACTTTTAGTTTAATGCAAAAAAATGGTGAGTGAAGTGAAACCTGCTAAGTCATATCCAACTCGTTGCTACCCCATGGACTGTATAGTCTATGGAATTCTCCAGGCCAGAATACTGGAGTGGGTAGCCGTTCCCTTCCCCAGGGGGTCTTTCCAACCCAGGGATTGAACCCAGGTCTCCCACATTGCAGGTGGATTCTTTACCTACTGAGCCACCAGAGAAGCCCAGGAATACTGAAATGGATAGCCTAGCCCTTCTCCAGCAGATCTTCCTGACTCAGGAATCAAACTGGGGTCTCCTGCATTGCAGGCAGAGCAAAAATTATTGAAATGCCCCACCTTATTACATCAATTTGTAAGTCTATTTTCAAAAGCACCTTAATAACACAGAATTCCTATACTTAATATTCAATTATTTTCAATTCAATATTTATAGGTTTACATAACAGAATTTCAACCTAACATTTTATCTAATCATTAGAGAATCAATTTTCAATAATAATACTAATATTACAATACATTAATGAATAATTTATAATAATTATGCATTTGTACTTGAAACTCTAACATTCATTACAAATAAAAGAAGAGATTAGCTTCAATCCTTTGATATAGCATTTCTTACCTATTGAGCTATTGTCAATAAATAATTGCATTTAATTTTGCTAGTAAATAATTCATTATAGAAATATTTTTCTTAACAGTGAATATAGACCCAAATTCCAAACCCAAATAACAATTCCATACAAGCTAGTGGTATATTTTAAAATGTACTAAAATGTAATAGAGATACTGACCTTCTCTGTGACTTACTATATATACTTACCCCATGTCAAGAAACTGTATTTAACTCAATATGGACTTAGAACAGAGAACAGAGAAATACCAACTATAGAACACATGTATGTGTACATATGTGCTTATATATATATATAAGCACATATGTATGTACCAAGAAAAAGTGGAACGTGCCTGAAAAAAGTAAAACAAAATTATTCTTCTAATAATTTTTCTGGTCCCTTCTCTCTTCTCCTTCTGGGACCTCTATAATGTGAATGCTATTCTGCCTAATGTTGTAACAGAGGTCCTTTAAGGTAGCCTCACTTTTTAAAATTCTTTTCTCACTTTGCTGCCTAACAGCGATCTCTGTTGCTTTTCCTTCTTGCTTGTCGATTCATGCTTCTCCTTCATCCAGTTTGCTGTTTTAACTCTTCACGTATATTTTTCAGTTCAGTTGTAACTTGTGTTCAGTATTTTCTTATATTTTCTGTCTCTTTGCTGTTCCCACTGTGTTCATCCATTCATCTCCCAAATTTGGTGACCATCTTTTGACCATTACGTTGAACTCTTTACAAACACATTCCTGTCTCTGCACTTGGCCTGATTCTCGGTGTTCTATACAAATTAGGCAAATCAGCACCTCTCCTAGGCTTGAAGGAGTCTTGAGTAGGAAATGATCCACGGGACCCAGAAGCACAGTCTCCCCTGGCACCTGAGCCAGGTTCTCCAAGGGTGCTCCTGTGGGTGTTGTGTTCACCTGCCAGTTATTGCAAAGCTGCAGCTGCTGCACAGAGAGAGCAAGGCTTGGTGCACTTGCTCATCCAGCCCAGTTGTGGCACAGCTGCTGCGGCACAGGTGGGTGGGACTTGGGGCACTTGCCCTGCATGACACAATTGCGTCACGGGGTTTGCAGAGTTTGGTACACTCACCCAACCCAGTTCCAATATAGCTGCTCCACAAGGTATGTGCTGGAGCATGCCCATTGGCACTAACAGGTTACAGGGAGAACACCAAAAATGGCACCCACCAGCTCCCTCATCAGTAAACTAGAATGAGATTTAAAAATGGTGCCTACCAGCACATCTGAAGTCCCAACACGTTTCTGCCTCTCCAGCAGCTGCTTTAATTTCAGTAAGTAGGTGTCCCTCACTTATGATCTATGCTTTGAAATGGTTAGCCCACTTTGCAGTCCTGGCACACCAGGGAACCAGGTCACGAGGAAGGGAGGGCTTCATGAACTCCCACCATTTCTTCCACCTTCAGTCTCTACGCCTTCTGCAGAGCTTCCAACAGTGCTACATTGGGACAGAGCATCTGGACGTTCACAACCTGGAGCCACTGTGAGGAGGGCCCACAGAAGAATATACCATTTTCAGTGGAAAACAAGTGAAGGTTACTAATTATGATGACTTTGCTCTTTGGGTCTGGATTTGTTGCATCTTTCTCTACAGTAAGACACCAACTGCTTAAGAAGTAATCCATGAGACAGACATGAAGAGGAGCATATTAAGAGGTGCAATCTCTGAAGAAAGGATTAAACTCTCAAACTCAGCATCCTAGATATGTTTGTAAATAAACTTACAGCATAAAACAAACTGTGAGCTCAATGCAAATGGTAGATCAATATATAAGTGACTTGACTTATATACTAAGTAAAGTCAGGGTTTCCCTTGTGGCTCAGCTGGTAAAGAATTATCTGCAATGCGGGAGACCTGGGTTCGATCCCTGGGTTGGGAAGATCCCCTGGAGAAGGGAAAGGCTACCCACTCCAGTATTCTGGCCTGGAGAACTCCAATGGGGTCGCAAAGAGTCGGACACGACTGAGCGACTTTCACTTACACTTTTCACTTTCAGGTAAAGTCAAAGTATGACTATGAGACACTTCCAAGAGATGTTGAAAACCTTAAATTGGCACTATGCACAACAATCTTACAGAGGCCACCAAATCCTCAGTTAAATCCAAACGTTCAATCAACTCTGTATGAATCAAGTGATCATGCTATTTTAGGAAAGCAAACACAAAGCATAGGTGGTGATTATTACTAGAAATGTGAACATTTCCTTTCAGTAACAAAAACTGAAAAATTATCCTACCTTTAATTGAGTAGACTGTGTGCTGAAATGTTTTTGGATATTTTCAAAGGATGCAGCTTTTCTCAGGAAAAATTGCTGTAAAATAGTCAAATGACAAATATACATTGACTCTACATACTATTTGGTAAACTAAAATATCAGATGACAATTGGCTAGTAATAACTGAGTAAATTAGAGTAAATGCAGAAATACTAATTAAAATACAGGTTCTTACTGATTTTGAAATCACTATGTTCACACATAGGGTCAGAACTTAAAATCCATCAATTTAGTAGCAGTTGAGTAGTTCAGTTGCTCAGTCGTGTCTGACTCTGTGCGACCCCATGGACTGCAGCACGCCAGGCTTCCCTGACCATCACCAACTTCCAGAGTTTACCCAAACTCATGTCCATTGAATCCAACCATCTCATCCTCTGTGATCCTGTTCTCCTCCCACCTTCGATCTTTCCCAACAACAGGGTCTTTTCAAATGAGTCAGTTCTTCACATCAGGTGGCCAAAGTACTGGAGTTTCAGCTTCAGCATCAGTCCTTCCAATGAATATTCAGGACTGATTTCCTTTCAGATGGACTGGTTGGATCTCCTTTCTTGTCTAAGGGACTCTCAAGAGTCTTCTCCAACACCACAGTTTAAAAACATCAATTCTTCGGCACTCAACTTTCTTTATAGTCCAACTCTCACATCCATACATGACTACTGGAAAAGCCATAGCTCTGACTAGATGGATCTTTGTTGGCAAAGTAATCTCTCTACTTTTTAATACGCTGTCTACATTGGTCATAACTTTTCCTCCAAGGAGCAAGCATCTTTTAATTTCACAGCTGCTGCTGCTAAGTCACTTCAGTTGTGTCTGACTCTGTGTGACCCCACAGATGGCAGCCCACCAGGCTCCCCCGTCCCTGGGATTCTCCAGGCAAGAACACTGGAGTGGGTTGCCATTTCCTTCTCCAATTTCATGGCTTCATTCACACAAATATTACTCACCATGAGAACTAGCACACTAAAAGAGTTAGGAAGTACTACCACACCAGATAGGGTGGAAAGGACAAAAAACTAACTTGTTTCAGGTATGATGGTGGAAAAAGACATAAAGTAGTAACTATAATTCACAGCAGCTGTAACAATGACTGTAAGGATAGCATGAATCAGGTGTAAAGAGAGCACAGGAGAGGCGGAGGTCAATTCAGAATGAGAAGGAACCTGGATTGACCAGCTAGAAGAGGTACCATTAGGGCCAGGCTGTGAAAGGTAGTGACATTTTCACTGTGTGACCGAGAATGGGTTGAGACCATGCCAGGCCAATGGTATAGCCTAAACAAGCACAGAGAAGTGTCAAAGTGCTGGGATGTTAGTCCCCAAGGACTCTGGTGCAAGCAGAGAACACAGTACATGGAGGTTACATGGAAGCAGAGGCACAGTGGGAGGTAAGACAGAAAACATAGCTGAGGCCACGTTATGAGGCTTAGATAAGCACTCTAACTTTGATAGGTGATGTTATTCAGTTTGTTGAGATTGAGTGATGGAATTACACCTGTGTTCTAAGAATATTGCAAGGGGCAACAGGGAGGTTAGATTAGAAACAGCTATTAAAAACAGGAATACCTGGCAGGTTAGGTACAAGTAATGCTACTACAATAGTCCATGGATTCCAAACTAGAAAGTGTCGTTTGTTGGTTCAATTAATTTTTATGTGATGGTCACTGTTCTAGGTGCTGTCGATAAAAAACAAGAATGATATGACCTCCATATCATTCAGACTGATGAGAAATAAAAAGCTCAAACATACATAAGGACAAATATTTAATAAGAAACAGTTATCTATATTAAAATAGCAAAAGTGATCTACATTAAATAGAAACATTACCTCAAAAAAATGTATCACCTGACTGTATGGGGAATACAGAAAGGGGCACAGAATCATATTAAACCTAGTGTAATTGACTAGAATAGGGATCTGATTTGTCCCAGGTTAATAAGACTCTCTACTCTGTGGCACTCAGCCTCCTAAGATATCATCAAGGGGAGTAGAGGGCTGGAGGCCTTAAGGAAAGAAAAATAAAACCATTTCCTCTTTGTCCCTCATAAAGTTCAGGATATTTATTAAGCCAGTGATATAAATTGCATACCTATCTTCCCTCAATCGCTACCTCTTTTCTCTTCAACTGTGTTTATTATTTAATTATTTTACTTAGATACACTTTAGTGACTATAAAATCATGGGCACAAATCCAGTCACCACTTAGAGAATTCACTGTTACCCTGTTTCATAGCCATAAACAATCCCCTCCCCTCATTTGGTAGAAAGATTTATAAACATGTTCCTTTGATCATTTAAGACCTGGGCAAGCAGTGACAAATGATGGAAAAAACAGACATTTAGGAATTTCAGTAAAACTCACAGCAGATATCCTACTACTGATTAGTAAATAACATATTCTGAGTATCATAAAGACAGCATATTTGAAAAAGAGGAAATATGTCCTCCACAGACGTTCTGGTGAATGCACTTAGGCATTTCCCAGAATGAGGAAGCATCAAGAAATTACTTCTAAAATCACTAAAAATAATATCTAAACTGTAGGAAGACAAAGACACCAACCCATAATTTAGACTAAAAATTATACTTACCCTGGAACTTCTCCTATGCTGATTTAAAGTAATGATACTTTCCTTGCTTTCAGATGTAAATTTCTCAATTAAAATTCTGCTTGTTTGTGCACTCTGTGATAAAAGAAAGATAACAGTTGTAAACTATATAGTAGAATACTTTTAATTCGGAGCCTATGATTACTGTTGCTACATACTAAAATGTTATTACCAAAAGAGCAATACATAGGAAAGTATAATTCTAGAAAAAAAAAAACATAGATCAAAGTCCAGCTGGAGCCTTAGTATTTGGCTAAAACCCACAATATGGCTTTGGCACTGGACCTTAGCCAAACTGATACTTCTACATTATTTCTGACATTCTTGGACTCAGGACAATCAATGATCCTGTGACCTCACAGAGTGGTGCTGAATCTCTTCAGTATGTTAACATCAGGATTATGAACAAAACATGCCATTTAGAGTTATTATCAATATGTGACTATTCACTGACAAATACAAGCAAACATTCTAAATATTAACTGGAATGAAAATTTCCTTAAATGCTTTATAGTTTGAATTGTATCCATCAGTTAGATTATATATATATTTATTGCTGCAATGTAAACTGCTACAATAGTTATTATTATTATTAAATGTCCTACTTATCTATCTTGTAACCAGTGATTTGGATATACAGAAACAACTTGAAAACCTAAGTTCCATAGGATTCATGGTGACGTAAATCATGCTGCTGTTTTGTTTGATGAACTTTTTATATCTCAACTAGCATTTTAATAATTTAAAATATTTATTCAGTAGAAAATGAACTTTTTAAAGTATCATGTAATTATTACTGAGAATGAAACAGATACGGAGAAGGCAATGGTTAATTTTAGTTACCATCAATATTGAATTTTTGTTCATCCTCTCTGTGGTATTTTTGGAATGTAGTTATAGCACAATGCAATGTAAGAGAATTACTGGACATTGCAGAAAGATACCTGGTCACTTTCATCATTATTCTTTAAAGATAAATTATGTGACGCACAAGGATTTTGGAATTATTTGGCCATATACTTACACAAAATATTCAAATATGGAGGAATAGCAGCTATTACATTTTAAAAGAATGCTTTTAACAATAACAAAGACAAAAACCTTAACACTTTTTTTTTATATCAAAACAGCAGAACTAACAATCAATGGCTGCTTTGTAAAAAGACAATGTGGTTCATATGTTGGAACCTATACCAGCATGCCTTGAGAGGACAATTACAGTAGTGCTTACATATATATGATGTAAAAATTCTTCTCTATTACAGGAATATTGCTAAAATTAGTATGTGTGCAATAAAAGCTGGGATACAGATGGAAATGGAAACAGTTTTGCTACCTTAAAAGTCAATTATGACTTCTACTTCTAGTTATGGCAGGCTAGGTAATTCTAGGAGATCAAATCAGTCGATTCTATAGGAAATCATCCCTGAATATTCATTGGAAGGGCTAATGCTGAAGTTCCAATACTTTGGCTATCTGACATGAAAAGCCAACTCACTGGAAAGACTCTGATGCCGGGAAAGATTGAGGGCAGGAGGAGACGGGTGCAACAGAGGATGGTTGGATAGCATCACTCACTCAATGGACATGAGTTTTAGCAAACTCTGGGAGATAGTGAAGGACAGGGAAGCCTGACACTACAGTCCATGGAGTCACAAAGAGTTGAACACAACTTAGCGATTGAACAATGAACAACAACAAGCAATTCTTCTGAAAACAACTAGAAAGCATGTATTATGACAAAGATAATCTTCAAAGCATCAGAGCTAATAATATGATGAAGAGATACTGGGCAAAAAATATAGGAAAAATCCAAAAACCTGAAAAGGTAAACCCAGTATTCAAAGATGCTTTTGTTCACAAAATGTTTGCCAAAACAGTTGCAAATCTGAGCTGTATATGTGCAACTTTAAGGGGCAAGGGTGACAGACAGGCAAGCCGAGAGTCTCCCTGAAGTATGGAAACTGATTATATATATATACAATATACAGGTAGCCAAGGCTTTGGGCTCCAAAATCACTGCAGATGGTGACTGCAGCCATTAAATTAAAAGATGCTTACTCTTTGGAAGGAAAGTTATGACCAACCTAGATAGCATATTCAAAAGCAGAGATATTCCTTTGCCAACAAAGGTCCGTCTAGTCAAGGCTATGGTTTTCCAGAGGTCATGTATGGATGTGAGAGTTGGACTGTGAAGAAAGCTGAGTGCCGAAGAATTGATGCTTTTGAACTGTGGTGTTGGAGAAGACTCTTGAGAGTCCCTTGGACTGCAAGGAGATCCAACCAGTCTCTCCTAAAGGAGATCAGTTCTGGGTGTCCATTGGAAGGACTGATGCTAAAGCTGAAACTCCAGTACTTTGGCCACCTCATGCAAAGAGTTGACTCATTGGAAAAGACTCTGATGCTGGCAGGGACTAGGAGCAGGAGGAGAAAGGGATGACAGAGGATGAGATGGCTGGATGGCATCACCGACTCAATGGACATGAGTTTGAGTGAACTCCGGGAGTTGGTGATGGACAGGGAGGCCTGGCGTGCTGCGATTCATGGGGTCACAAAGAGTCAGACATGACTGAGCGACTGAACTGAACTGAACTGAAGGCTACAAATATATTACAGGGTTATACCCTAAGATTAGGAATGAAGCCTAGGCTCTGTACACAGTTGTTCAAAGAAACTCAAGCCTCAACCTCAATTTTAGGTTGAACAGTACAGATATCAGGTTCTGACAAAAAATTTTCTCTAGAGGAAGAACCGCCATTCTAGGTCTCAAATATTTACTAAAAATAATGTTCTAAATACAATGATAAACATTTAAAGACAAGTATACAAAAATACAAAACACCAGAATGTAAAACAGAAAACAGATAAATTCTAAAAAGAATATAAAACCAAATTTAAACACGCAGAGAACAAGTTAAATGGTATTATTAGACACAACTGAAGAATTTATGAACCTGAACTATATGACAGATCAGAAGAAACTGTATAGGATCCAGTATCAAGGGGGGAAAAAAAGTAGTTAATACATGTTATTAAAGGCCCAGAAAATAAAGGACAGAACAGACAGAGGCAAAATGTGAAGAAACAGTAACTAAAAAATTTCCATAGCTGATGAAAGATATCAAACTGCAGATTCAAAGATCCCAATCATTCCAAAATACAATAAATAAGAAGAAATCTGCAACTAGACATACCATACTGAAACTGCATGGAAGAAAAAAGAACAGCTTAAAAGTAAAAGGGAGGAGGCAGAGAATTTATTATCAAAGGGTTCTTTGATTTTTTATCAAAGAACCTTCAAAGGGTTCATATTTAAGAATCAATTCTCAACAGCAATAATGGATACCAGAAAACTTTAAGACATCCTTAGTGTGCTAAAAATAAGTATCTGCAATAATATTATCACAAAGTAAAATATCCCTCAAGCATGAAGTAATATAAAGGCATTTAAAACAAAGAAAAAACAGAATTTTTACTAACTTGTAGACCTCCTACTTCCCTTAAAGCAAATTCTAAAAGATATATTCTAGCAGAAGGCAAAATGATTCCAGACAGAAAAGTCTGAGATGTTTGAAAATAGAAAGGAAAAAAGAGAGAGATAAATTCATGGGTAAAAATCTAAGGAATATTGCATAAAATGATAAGAACAACATCTTATGAATTTTAAAAGATAAGGACCTAAAAATGTATCAAAGTAAGAGCACATTAAATCAAGAAAGGGTAAATGGAATAACGAGTTTTCAAATAATTGCAGTTTCCTGGAAGAATATACAGGTATTGATTAATATTAGATATTGATAAGTTAAACATGTATGTTCTAGGGAGACCACCATAGGAATAAGAAACAATATATATAACTTCCAAAACAGGGATGATAAAATACAATTTATCCAAATAGTTAAAATAAAAATAAAATCAGAATATGTTATACTCAGACCACTGAAATTTTTTTAAAAGGAATAACAAAAAAGGACAAATTTAAGAAAAGAAATAAAAAAGAGAGTATAAAACAAACAAAAGGCAATATCTAGCTTATGAATTTGCGAGCAAAGAAGGGGACTGCAACATTTTGGCAAATTTGCTATGTAACCAGTACTAAATTTGTCATTGTACAATTAAGTTTCACTTTGATCTCTGGGATACTGCTAACTGTTAAGACTTTGTAAATTCTTCATTTTATAATGGAAGTAATCTGTTTTTTAGAACGATTGCGTACATTGCTTAGTTTGTCCAAATTTTTTTTTTAAAAAAAAGGCAGCATCTATAAAAAACAAAAATCAAATGCCAGGATAAAACAAAAAACACCAATAACCATAATATATGTAAATAGGTAAAATTTGTTTTTAAAAAATGAGGCACACAGATCTTTGTATCTAAATGAATTTCCCATTCAAAGGAACCAACAGTCTTTGAACAAAGGTCTGATTCCAGTTCTAGTGAATGGAAAGTGTCCTGGGCTCTCTTTCTGTACCAGAAAGTCCTGTTGGATCTTTGTCCTTCTGGTCACTGGATCTGAACAATCACCAAGAGCAATTTATTTTTGAACTAGCTTTGTAATGTGTTACTCCATTTTCAACAGTTCTAACCATACTTCTTTAAAATTGCTGAAATTTTTACTTCTGTTTGGACAATTCTGCCTACTCTCAGTTCCCTATATTCATACTTTTATATACACAAAGACAGAAAAACATGTGTCCATGCTTTATAAACACACAGTTTAGATAACACTATACTAATATCACAGATTCTCTATTGTGTCAGTTCAGTTAGAAGCAGATGCTACCAATGGAGGATAAAGAGAGAAGGAGCAGTAGGTAGGGATTGCCTTCAGACCATGATTCAACAACTGTGGAAGGGGAAAGAGATTTTTATTCTTAAATTGAAGTGTAGATTTACAATGTTGTGTTAGTTTCAAATGTATAGCACAGTGATTCAGATATTGTTGCTTAGTCGCTGTCATGTCTGACCCCATGGACTGTAGCCCACCAGGCTCCTCAGTTCATGGGATTTTCCAGGCAAGGATACTGGAGTGGGTTGCCATTTCTTTCTCCAAGGAATCTTCCCTAGTCAGGGATCGAACACATGTCTCCTGCACTGTCAGGCAGATTCTTTCTTTACCTTTGAGCCACCAGAGAAGCCCATAATCATACATCAAAAACCTTGCTTAAAAAAAATTAAATGGATGGTTTTACACTAGTGTGAGTAGAGCAATTCAATGAGTAGAAAATAGAGCATCTGTACTTGAAAATAAATGAAAAAAGATCCCTGAAAGAAATACTAAATTAACTTCTAGAAAATTTATTCTAGGGGAAAAAGAAAATTCCCCAAATATCATTAGAAATGATAAAGAAAATAATCCAACTTTAGAAATGGAGATTAAAATTAAAGAGAGACTGTATACAAACTCTGCAATAAACTTATAAATTTCAACTGAATAGATGGCTTTTTGTAAGCATATATGTTACCAATTGACTTGAGAAAAAATATTAAGCATGAGTAACCCAAGAATTAGAAAACAAAAGGTTCTAATTGCCAAAAGTTATCTTCCCAAATAGCTCAAATGTTCCTAGACAGTGGATTCTTCCACACCTTCAAGATTATTCCTATGTTCTTTCAATTCCAGAATATTAAAAAAATGAAATGCTAACCAACTAACTTTTTAAAGCAAGAATAACCTTGGTAAGACTCCAACAAAAAACTACACTACATATACATTTCACTTAGTATATATTTTAAACAAACAATAAAATATTGCCTAACAGAATTCAATATAATATTTAAAAATAATACATCATAATCAAGTAATGCAAGGAATGTAAAGATGTTTCAACACCAACACTAATGCTGATGACCCCATTTCAAGCAAAGGCATATATGGACAGAATTTCTTCATGTCTGACTTATGCTATTACCCCGGTTGTTCTTTCCCTATGATTAAGTTTTTTGTCTTATTCTTTTCTCATATATGTGTTATCAGTAATCTATCTAGGATCCTATGCAAATAAAATAATTCTAAATACCATTAAAACTTTATGCACAATGATGTTCATCACAGAATTATTTTAAGAGGAAAATATAAGTAGGAAGAAGAAAAGGGGGAAAGGAGAAAAAAAGGAAGAGGAGGAGGAAGAAAAAGAACTTTTAACAATGAAAGAAAGTGGACCAAAAAGTGGACAGTAATTGTCTTGAGGGAGAAAAATAATAGACTATTTTGGTTTTCCTCTCTTGATTTTTCTACTTTGAGACTCCATGGACTGTAGCCCACCAGGCTCCTCTGTCCATAGAATTCTCCAGGCAGGAATACTGGAGTGGGTTGCCATTTGCTTCTCCAGGGGATCTTCCCAACCCAGGGGCTGAACCCGGGTATCCTGCATTGCAGGCAGATTCTTTACCATCTGAGCTCGCAGGGAAGCCCTTTAAAATAAACAGTGTGACAGAAAATGTGAAACACCTTAAGGGAAGAAGAAAATGGATTAATAATTGTATTAGGTAGTTTTAAACTTTTTTAAACAATAACTAAAAATTCACTTTTAAAAGCAAATGAGCACATCATAAAGATCTTCTAAACAGCCCAAGATGCTTTATACCTGGTCAGTCAAATAATTCTTTCAGAATGAAAAGACTAGCTAAAGTAATATGGATAAGTTCAACCATTTTCTTAGAAATATACCTATAAGTGTACACATAGTTATAAGCTTATAAGTATATGTATATACATGTACACACATACAATATATATAATAATTATTTATTATATGCATACTTTCTATAGTGCCATCCAATCATTCAGTTATTGAAGTCTTTACTGACAATTTGCATAATAACTTCCAGTAAAATTTAATATCATAATTAATTATACAGTTTAATTAGTAAACAACAATACAGAAAACTCATTCTGCATTTTACCTCATATTCTGGATAGACGGTTTCCTTCATGACAGATACTGGAACAGAGAATTTGGGTGAAGTTAGATTCCAAAACAACTTTGTAACTCCTGGATAAGCAGACACCTTTGAAAATAACATAAAAGGCTATTAGAAAGTAATAAATAGCCCCTAGGATAAACACTCAAGCTTCTATCAAAATTAGTTCTAGTTCCTGAGAAAATGAAGTGATTGGTTCCACAGCCTCTGAAAATCTGGGAAAGAAAATTGATCATACTTATAAGATTAGCAAAAATAAAAAGTCAGCAGTTTCAAGTGATGCCAAGGATGTGGGAAGAGGAAAACTGGTCATTTCTAGTAAAACAGAAAATGTACATGCCACATGACCCAACAAGTTCACTTTGGGCTTCCCTAGTGGCTCAGAGGTTAAAGCGTCTGCCTGCAATGCGGGAGACCTGGGTTCGAGCCCTGGATCGGGAAGTCTAGCTATATAGTCTAAGGAAATTCTTTCACATATGCATCAGGAGATATGTACAAGGATGTTGATACAGCATATGAAATAGCAAAATCATAGCCCAATCTAAATGTCAATTAATAAGTAGATGAATAAAATATAGTACATTCATTTAACTAAACACTGTAAAGACATTCCAGCGCAAACATTATCAACCATAGATGGATCTTAGTAGCATACTGTTTAACAGTAAAATAAGCATGATTTAGAAAGATACCTACAAAGTCACGTCATTTATATAAATGTTCTTAGAACACAAAGAACTACAGGATTTATTGTTTAGGGTCACAAGTACACCTAATAAAGTGAAAAATCATGGAGTGGGGAAAAAAGAAACACAGTTGTAACAATAACCATCCTTGGGTAAAAAGGAAGAGAAATGGAATTAAGAAATACAAGAGGACTTAATCTGTTCTTTAAATGTCTTTTTTAAAAAACTGAAACAAGTATGACAAAATGTTAATTACAAATACACATGTAGTCATGTGTTCATTAGTTTGGTTTCTGTATTTAACTTTTTCCAAATAAAAGCTGAAATTTTTAAAAAATCATTTGGGAGGTCAAGAGGAATCCCACAATGAAATGTGGAATATAACAAAACAATCTATTATAAATATATGAAACAATCTCAATAAAAGGGGAAAGAAAAAATTGCTGACCTTAGTAACTTTGGAAATGAGTTAAGTATATGACACTAAAGGCAAAAGAAACTGTACGTAGTACTACACTTTAGTTGATAAGGTTATTTTCCACAAGAATATGGGTAAATGATTCTGATATTTCTATACTGGAATTGAATAACTAGGTAAACAGATGGAGTGTGGGGGCAACCAGGTTTGTCACTAACTATTGGGAGTTTAAAGATTAAGCAGGGGAGGAGGTTAGAATGATCCATGTGGTTGTGAATTAGAGGTGGAGACATAAGTATGAACTCATGAATAGCTTACATTAGACAAAGATGGTTACATATAGAAATATCACATTATATGCATTCATTAAATTTATTATGTATATTAAAATATGTGTATTTATAGGAAGGAGTTAGAATACAGACATGTATTTGTGTGAGCTGAGAAGGCCTAGAAGCAACAGAGACTTGGTGGCAATAAACACATCCAAAGGCCAGATCTTAGTTTCTAATTACCTTCTCCAATTAAGGGAACTGAGACTTCCGGTAGAAATGGCTGATTTTGTGGCCTAGCACAGGAAATAAGCAAGATGAGCCTGGAACATCAGTACTGCCAGTAATTAAATGTTAAAAAAAATTCCACAGTGATAGGGTCTGTCAAAGGGACATAGGAGACAACTGAAGGAGCTCTCAATGACCAAAGCTCAGTCTTAGCAAAATAATAATAAATAGTATTAGAGTATAACTCGGGCTTCCCAGGTGGCTCAGCAGTAAAGAATTTGCCTCCAATGGAGGAGACACTGGTTCAATCCTTGAGTGGAGAAGATCCGCTGCAGAATGGCATGGTAACCCAACTCCACCATTCTTTCCTGGTGAATCCCGTGAACAGAGGAGTCTGGTGGGCTACAATCCATAGGGCTGCAAAGGGTCAGACATGACCGAAGCGACTGACCACAACTCAAAGTGTAAACATCTATGAGTCTTACTGATATAAGCAAGTGATTGAATAAATAAAGGGAAGAAGAGACATCCTGCCTGGGTGAATTCAAATTAGTTTTTATAGATAATCTGCCCTCAAGGAGATGAAGCATGGCTCTTTGTTTCTTAAGTGTGGGCTATATATAGCAACTTCTTTCCAGACTACAGTGTGGAAAGGGAGCAAAAAAGAAAAACTTCACAGTGAAATCTGGCAGACACTGCCTCAGCCGGACAATTAAGGTCAACATCAACAATGGTAAGTCACATTGGTAATATGTACCCTGGATATGATATGATGAAAATGGCACCGTACCTCAGTGGTCTTCCTCCCCAAATCACATCACACACAACCAAATCAAAAAGAACATCATGTGAGACTCTGCTAGTGGTCCAGTGGTGAAGAATCACCTTACAATGCAGGGGATGCTGGCTGAGGAACTATGATCCTAACATGCCACAGAGCAACTAAGTCTGTACGATATCACTAAGCCCAGAGGCAGCCAAATAAAAAAATAGATATTTGGGGAATTGTCTACAAAATACCTGATAGTACTCCCCCAAACTGTCAAGGTCATCAAAACAAGGAAGTCCCAGAAACTATCACCGCTGAGAGAAGCCTAAGGAGACATGGCAACTACATGTAATGTGGTATCCACTTCCATCCTGGAACAGAAAAAGGACATTACCTTGATGCTGGGAGGGATGGGGGGCAGGAGGAGAAGGGGATGACAGAGGATGAGATGGCTGGATGGTATCACTGACTCAATGGACGCAAGTCTGAGTGAGCTCCGGGAGCTGGTGATGGACAGGGAGGCCTGGCGTGCTGCGATTCATGGGGTCACAAAGAGTCGGACATGACTGAGCGACTGAACTGAACTGAACTGAAGGAAATCCAAATGAAGCATGGATCTTAATTAATCATAAAGTATAAATATTGGTTCATTGGTTTGAACAAATGTATCATACAGCTGTCAGATGTACTGGTAGTTTTCTAGGGCTACTGTAGCAAATTACCATTGGATGGCTTAAAACAACGGAAATTAATTATCTGAGTTCTGGAAACAAGAAGCCCAAAATCAAAATGTTGGGAGGGCTATGCTGCCTCTGAATGCTATAGAGAATTCTGCCTTGCCCCTTCCTAGCTTCTAGTGGTTGCCAGCCACCCCTGGCATTCCTTGGCTTGCAGCGGCATTGCTCCAATTTGCTTCTATCAGCTCATGGCATTCTTCCCTGTGTGTCTATATGTTCACAGGGTTTTCACCTCTTATAAGGACAGTCATACTGAATTTAGATACGTAGAGCTTACCCCAAATCCAAGATGATATCATTCCAAGATTCTTAATTACATCTGCAAAGACTCTATTTCCAAATAAGGTCACATTCACAGATATCGTGGGTTAGGATCTGGATATATCTTTTGGGTGTGGAGAGGGAAATGGCAACCCACTCCAGTATTCTTGCCTGGAGAATTCCATGGACAGAGAAGCCTGGTGGGCTATGGTCTATGGTGTCACAGAGTGTCAGACACAACTGAGCAACTGAGCATGTTTCTTTTGGGGACCACTATTTACCCATCATTATTGTATTAATATAATAATAGGGGGAACAGAGTGGGAAATCTCCATACTGTCTTTGTAATTTTTCTGGAAGTCTAAAACTATTCTAAAAAATAGAGTCTACTCTCAATAAAATAATAATAATAAATAATAAAAGAAAAAATTTTTAATAGTTGGAAGTGAAAAAATTAATCAGGCATTCATGACAAATTTGAAGAATTGTGAGTTTTTTAAATTATAGCTGTTTGAGTCCATGATATTCCTGGTAATTATGTTTGCCTTAACTTTTACTAACTCTGAGTAATACTTAATTGGACCAAACATTTTCCCCAATGAGATTTGTGGCTTCCCTGGTAGCTCAGGTGATAAAGAATTTGCCTGCAATATAGGAGACCACAGTTCAATCCCTGGGTCAGGAAAATCCCCTGGAGAAGGGAATGGTTACCCATTCCAGTATTCTTGCTTGGAGAATTCCACGGACAGAGGAGACTGGCAAGCTAGTCCTTGGAGTCACAAAGACTCCATGGTGGAGTCTGTGGAGTCACAAAGAATTGGACACAACTGAGCGACTAAACACACACACACCCATGAAATCTTAACAGAATTCCCCGGTGGCTAAGCAGAAGACTCTGCCTGCAATGCAGAAGACCCGGATTCGATCCCTGGGTCCGGAAGATCCCCTGGAGGAGGACATGGCAACCCACTCTAGTACTCTTGCCTAGAGAACCCCATGGACAGAGAAGCTTGCTAGGCTGCAGTCCACAGGGTTGCACAGAGTCAGACACGTCTGAAGCGACTAAGCAGCAGCAGCATGAAAACTTCACAGCCACCATCTCCTGGAGCATGGCTGTTTTACAGACTTTTAGAGTAATATCCAAAGACCCAAACACAGTAAATAAAGATTTACAATTATAAGCTGACACTGAGTCTTCACCACTTTTATTTCTCAACTAGATCACATTTCTTCTCTACCAACAGAGTATTTATTTAGAGAAAGGTAGATTTTTTTTTTCAGATGCTATGTTCATTTGTCTACCATAGAAATTCAAAATTGTTTCCATCTCACTCATCCTCTGTTTTGGTGGACACACTGCATCCCTTTATGCTGTATAGACCTAGAGCCAGGAATTCCTTGGTAAAAGATGAAAAAATTCTTCCAAAATCAGTTGAAAATTCTTCTTCCAAAGATCACCTAGAAATTAAGATTTCAGATATTCAAATGATATATCACATACAATGTGGTAAACCTTTCCTTGTAGTAGATAGACTTTCAGCAGCTTGAGCATCTAGAATAAAAGTATTCCCCTAGAAGAAAGTAACATACAAGCCTCTAAATGGGAAAGAAGAAAAATCTATCACTAAACAGCACTATTTTGTTCTCAAGGAAAAGCACCCATGCACTCTCAGGAGAGATCTGTCAAATTAAACTAGCAAAGAAACACTCATCATGGTATACTGGTTTCCCCAACAATCTAAGAACTTTCTAAGAGAAAATCAGGAAAACAGAAGCAGCTAGATTGGTGGCTGTTAGAACTTGATTGCACAGCAAATTGAATTACTAACTATAATTTAGTAATTATAGAGCTGGGCTTCCCTGGTAGCTCAGACGGTAAATAATCTGCCTACAGTTTAGGAGGCCCAGGTTCAGTCCCTGGGTTGGGAAGATCTCCTGGAGACAGGAATGGCAACCCACTTCAATATGCTAGCCTGGAGAAGTCCATGGACAAAGGAGCCCAGTGGGCTACAGTCCATGGGGTCGCAAAGAGTCAGACATGACTTAGTGACTAACATACATACACACACACAACTATAAAGCAAGCTAGGTTAATTAGTTTAACAACACCTGCACAGCCCCTAAGGTTACTATATATATTACAACCCAATGTAATAACCACATTCATACTAAAGACCCAATGATTTCATATTTCAAATGCAACAAACATTTTTAGCTGTACAAATGATCACTTAATACACATTCTAACTAAGTTTAATTTTTTAGCACTGGTCCAACAACCATAATTTTTATTAAATTTTTAAGCTAATTATAAATTCACATGCAGTTTTAAGAAATAATACAGAGACTATCTTTTACCCAGTTTACCTCAAACATAATATCTTGCAAAACTGTGGTACAGAATCACAAACAAAATATTGACATTGATATAGTTAAGGTATAGAACATTTTCATCACCATAAGTGATCCCATGTTGTCTTTTATAAACACATTCCACTCATTCCCACCCCCTCATCCTGAAACCCTGGAAAACCCGAATCTGTTCTGCATTTCTGTAGTTTTGTCATTTCCTGAACATTATATAAGAATATCATCCAGTGTGTAATGTTTTAGAATTGGTTTTTTCCAGCATAATTCTCTGAAGATTTATCCTTATAGTTTATGTATTTATTCTGCAACATGCTTAATAGTATTATAGTTGCATATTTACTTTGATTTTTTAACTGTCAAACTATTCCAGGGGTCTGAGAAGGGAGTTTTGTAGGCCTTTACTTTCCTTAACGTTATAGAGCTATTCAAATTATCTGTTAATATTTCATACTGAGTGAATTGTGGTAGTTTGTGTTTTTTGAGGCACTGCTCTATTTTGTCTAAGTTGTCAAAATTATGTGTATAGAGTTGTTTATACTGTTCATGGGGTTCTTGAGGCAAGAATACTGGAATTGCTTATATAAATTGCTTATATTAACAACTGGAGTTGCTTATTGTACTGCCTTACTAGTCTTTTGATGTCTGTAGGGTCTGCAATGATATCTTTCGTTTCTAATATTAGTAATTTGTGTCTTTTCTGTTTCATGTCAGCTTTGTAGAGATCCATTTGTTGTAAGAACTATTCTGTCTCAGTGATTTTTCTCTATTGTTTTCATGTTTCCAACTTCAGTGGTTTCTGCTCTTCCTTATTCTTTTCCACTGCTTGCTTTTGGTATATTTGCCTCTTATTTTTCTAGGTTCTTGCAGGGGGAGCTTAAACTATTGATTTGAGACTTCTCTTTTTTAATCGTAAGCATTTTGTGTTATAATTTTCCATATCGGCATTATCTCTGTTAAACAAATTATGATATGTTACATTTTCATTTTAATTCAGTTTAATTGGTTTTCAAAGTACTTTTTAAATCCCTTGAGATGCCCTCTTTAACCCATGAATTAATTATACCTGTACTTTGGCCACCTCACTCGAACAGTTGACTCATTGGAAAGGACTCTGATGCTGGGAGGGATTGGGGGCAGTAGGAGAAAGGGACGACCGAGGATGAGATGGCTGGATGGCATCACGGACTCGATGGACGTGAGTCTGAGTGAATTCTGGGAGATGGTGATGAACAGGGAGGCCTGGCGTGCTGCGATTCATGGGGTTGCAAACAGTCGGACACAACTGAGCGACTGAACTGAACTGAACTGAATTATACCTGTACTGTTTAGACTCCAACAGCTTGGAGATTTTTCTGTTATCTATGTTATTGACATCTAGTTTGATTTCATTATGGATTTATCTTGGTGTATCTTCTGCAGGAACTCAAAAAGAATAAGTATTCTGCTCTGATTTGGTGTAGTGGTCTGTACATTTCAATTAGATCCTGTTAGTTGATAGAGTCATTGATTTTCCTGTATCCCTGCTGATCTTCTAGTGTTCCACCAACTATTTAGAGAGGAGCATTGAAGTTTCCAATTGTAACTGTGAAATTGCCTATTTCTCCTTTCAGTTCACCAGCTTTTGCTTCACGTTTTATAATTCTGCTGTTTTGTACACACGCTTTTTAAGACTACTATGTCTTCCTGGCAGGTTGACATTTTTGTCATAACGTAATCCCCTTCTCTGTCTCTAGCAACTGTCTTTGCTGAGAGGTCTACTTTATCTGATATTAACTTAGTCACTCCTACTTCTCTTTGATTAATGTTGGTATGACTTATCTGTTTTATTCTTTTACTTACAGCCTCTCTAAATCATTATATATGAAGCCAGTTACTTGCAGATAGTAAATAGTTGGGTCATTTGGGGGGGGGGTGTCATTTCTTTTAATCCACTCTGCATTCCCTGTCATTTAATTGGTATATTTAGACCAATAATGTATTTAAGTTAGGGATTTCATCTGTCATTTCATTTTTTGTTTTCTGCTTGTTCTCTCTGGTTTCTCTGGTTTCTCTGGTTTCTCTGTTTTCTTTCCCCTGCTTTCCTTTTACATGGACATATTTTAGAATTCCACTTTTATTTATCTGTGGTGTTTATGAATATGCCTCTTAAAGATTTTTAGACTTGCTCTAGGTGTTACGTTATATAAACATAACTTATCAAAGACTTACCATAGATTTATCAAAGTCTACTGATATCTGCACTCTACCAGTTCAAGGGTGTGTAAACCTACCTTCTTTTATGTCTCCTTTCTCTATTTATAATACAGTTGTCTTAAACATTTCCTCTGTATACATTTAATGGTATGGTAATTTTTGCTTCAACTGACAGACATAATTTAGAAAACTCAAAACGAGGAGGAAAATTCTTTATTGCATTTACTCACATTTTTGCTTTACTTGTTTTTGTTCCTTCTAGATAGTCCAAGATTTCATCTTTCATCATTTAAGAACATGCTCCAGACTTTCTTTCAGGGTAAGTCTGTTGGGTGACAAAGTCTCTTACTTTCCTGTCATCTGGAAATGTCTGGATTCCCCTTCATTCCTGAAGGGTATCTTCTCTGGATATATAGGACTCAGGGCATACCATTCTTTCCTTTCAGCATTTGAAAAATGTTCTGCCATTTATTTCTGGCCTCCATGGTTTCTGATGAGAAATCCATTATCACTCAACTGTTTTTCTCCTGTAGGTAACATATGGTTTCTCTCTTACTGCTTTCAAGATTATTTTCTTTGTCATTAGTTTTCAAAAGTTTGACTATTAAGTGACTTGGTGGACTTTTCCCGCTTGCTCAGCTTCCTGAATATGCAGGTTTAAGTCTCACTAAAATGGGGAAGTTTCCAGTCATTATTTCTTCCTAAACATTTTCAGTCACCCCTCTTCTTTTTCTTCTCCTTCCAGGACTGTGATAACACAATGTTAGATCTTTTACTTTAGTCCCACAATTAACAGACTCCTGAAGATCTGTTAATTTTTTTTTCTTTAGTCTATTTCTCTTGGTTGCTCAGACTGGATAAATTCTACTATTATTTTATCTTCAACTTCACCTCCTATCTCCTCCATTCTACTTTTGAGCCCATCTGCCAAGCATTTTACTTTGATTATTATATTTTTTCAATTCTAAAATGTCTTTGGTTTCTTTACTAAGTATCTTCAATGATTTTTACTAAGATCTTCTATTTCCTTTCTAAATCTTCCTATTTTTAAAAAAATTTTTCCAAGTGTATTCATAATTATCACTGAAGCATATTTAGGATGATGGCTTTAAAATCATTGTCAGACAATTCTAACATTTCTGTCATCTAAATGATAGCATCTATTGATTACCTTCTTATATTCAGTTTGAGACTTTCCTAGTTCTTGGGATGGATTAGTAATTTTTGATTGAAATTCAGATACTTTGCTATGAGATTCTGGATCTTATTTAAACCTTCTGTTCCAGCTGACAGTCTGCTGGGCCTCCTCTGATACCACCACAGTGGGGAGGGAGAGAAGTGGCTCATTACTACTAGGTGGGGATGCAAGTCCAGGATCCCTGTGTGGCATCAACTGACACCATAGAAGGGAAACCTCATGACCACTCTACCAAAACGAAAGTCCCAGCCCCACACGGCCTTCTTCAACACCACCCTGTCGGAGGTGTGACAGTGCCTTCTCGTACTCTGTGGCACAGTGGCAAAGAATCTGTCTGCCAATGCAGGAGATGCAAGAGATGCTGGTTCAGTCTCTGGGTTGGGACGATCTCCTAGAGAAGGGAATGGCAACCCACTCCAGTATTCTTGCCTGGAGAATCCCAAGGACAGAGGAGACTGGCAGGCTACAGTCCCTGGAGTCCCAAAGAGTCAGACACAACTAACTGAGCACACACATTATATACTTTGGCAAGAGCAAGTCTAGTTTTCCTACAAGGCCTTTGCTGGTAGAAGTGAGGCAAGGACCAGGGCCACCATCTTTTCTGTGATGTTTGGCTAGGGTTAGTTCAGTTCAGTCACTCAGTCGTGTCTGACTCTTTGCAACCCCATGAATCACAGCACGCCAGGCCTCCCTGTCCATCACCAACTCCCGGAGTTCACTCAGACTCATGTCTATTGAATCAGTGATGCCATCTAGCCATCTCATCCTCTGTCGTCCCCTTCTCCTCCTGCCCCCAATCCCTCCCAGCATCAGAGTCTTTTCCAATGAGTCAACTCTTCACATGAGGTGGCCAAAGTACCAGAGTTTCAGCTTTACCATCATTCCTTCCAAAGAAATCCCAGGGTTGATCTCCTTCAGAATGGACTGGTTGGATCTCCTTGCAGTCCAAGGGACTCTCAAGAGTCTTCTCCAACACCACAGTTCAAAAGCATCAATTCTTCGGCGCTCAGCCTTCTTCACAGTCCAACTCTCACATCCATACATGACCACAGGAAAAACCATAGCCTTGACAAGATGGACCTTAGTCGGCAAAGTAATGTCTCTGCTTTTGAATATGCTATCTAGGTTGGTCATAACTTTTCTTCCAAGGAGTAAGCGTCTTTTAATTTCATGGCTGCAATCACCATCTGTAGGGATTTTGGAGCCCAGAAAAATAAAGTCTGACATTGTTTCCACTGTTTCCCATCTATTTCCCATGAAATGATGGGACCGGATGCCATGGGTAGCTGTTGTTTAAAAATTTTGGCTAGGGTAGCTGTTGTTTAAAAGTTTTGTCATGCTAGGCTGCCCCTTTCCTGGTTCTTTGGCTAAAAAGAATAGGCTTTGTTTGGACTTCTTTGTGTCTTTACCTAATTTTCTTTCCAGGTTACCAGGTTTTTTTAACTTGAAATTATAAAAAGGATTTATCAAAGGATATACGAGGCGAAAAAGGAAACTCAAGGAACTAGCTTGCCACAGTGTCGTTTCTTGGATCCCAAAGTTCCTAGTTAGAGTCTCAGTCTCTCCGCCTTTCAGATCTATCCTGTTTGTAACACCCAGTTTTTACTTGCACTTCGCAGGAAGAATAGGAAAAAGAACTTCCACTGCATCATTCACAGAAGTGGAAGTCTCACAGCTAAGCTTCAAGAAACTACCTCTTGTGTGTGTGTTAAGTCGCTTCAGTCATGTACGACTCTTTGCGACCCCATGGACTGTAGTCTACCAGGCTCCTCCGTCCTTCGGGTTCTCCAGGCAAGAATACTGGAATGGGCTGCCATTTCCTCCTCCAGAGGATCTTCCCAACCTAGAGCTCAAACCCACGTCTCTTATGTCTCCTGCATTGGCAGGCAGGTTCTTTACCAACTGTGCCACCTAGGAAGCACGTTATCAAACAAGAATATCCATAATTACATTTAAAGGCTATTAAAATAATCTCTCCTTTTTCAACTACATATCTACATGAAGCCAGAATTTTTCTCATATAGTTCAGTCAAAACAACTTATCACAAAATTGAATGCAGAAGCAAGCATAAGAATCCAGCTGTTATCTATTAAGCCAAGCATTAGAGATTTGCAAAAAATACAACTCCAGTTTTACACTACTTCTTTGTTTTAAAAAATATAACTATTTTTCATATAGCATGTTAACATATATTATTTTAGTACTGTTATTTTGCATTTAGAAAATAAACACTTAGGCATTTTCCAGTTTTAACTTCCAACATTGAAAATGTCAATAGAGACAAGCCACATAAATAATTATTAAAGTCCTCAATAATTTTTAAGAACATAAAAAAGGGTCGTGAAACCAAAAAGTTTGAGAGTCTATGAGATAGAGAAATCTAATATTAAAGGAAGCTCTTACTTCCTCTCCAAAGAGTTGTAACTGTGGTTTGTGGGCACTCTGGCCAGTTCCTGCTATCAGTTCAGGCAGTATCCCTGGTCTTGATGGAACGACAGCAGCATATTCTTGACTGACATCCATAACAGGAGCTCCGTGCAGTATTCTACAGTGTGAAAAAAAAATATTTTTAAGTCATTGAGAAAGCAACGGGTATTTACTCTCATTTTATATCTCTATGAAGTAAACACATTGACATTTGATATCTACACTAAATGAGACTTCACTGGTGGCTCAGCTGGTTAAGAATCAACCTGCCAATGCAGAAGACACAAGAGATGCAGGTTCAATTCCTGGGTCAGGAAGCTCCCCTGGAGAAGGGAATGGCTACTCACTCCAGAATTTTTGCCTGGAGAAATCCATGGACAGAGGAGCCTGGCAGGCTACAGTCCACGGGGTCACAGTCAGTCGGACACAACTGAGAGCACATGCATGCATGCATTTTGCTAAATAGATATTATGCAGAAGTCAGATAACTCAAAATGGGGAATAACTCAAAAAATAATTTATGTTTGCTTCTGAATGTACTTTAGTAGTAACCTTTTGGTGGCTTTGTTTTATAATATAATAGTAATAAATTCACTCTACGCAAGTCTCATTACAACAGAGGTAAAAAGTTCTCTACCTTCCAATTCCTAACCTGCTCCCCACTCCAAGCTCATGGGAAATGGTTTCATTTCTTAGCCCAAGGCAAAGCATCACCCTAAGCAGAACTGCCTGCTCACATTAAGGTTTTTCTTTCTTGATTCATATCTTGCCAGGATGAACAAAAAACCGTTATGGCATTAGGTCTTTACTTCTGGGCTACCAACAATATACAGGGCTTCCTTAGTGGCTCAGAATATCTTCCCTGTAGCTCAAAAGGTAAAGAATCTGCCTGCCAATGCAGGAAATGTGGGCTTGATCCTTGGGTTGGGAAGATCCCCTGGAGAAATAAATGGCAATCCACTCCAGTAATCTTGCCTGGAGAATCCTATGGACAGAGGAGGCTGGTAGACTAAGTCCATGGGGTAGCAAAAGTCTCAGGCACAACTTAGCAACTTAACAACAACTAACTATATATACATAAGAAGAATATACATAGGAGGTTTAAAACTTATCAACAAAAGTCTGAATTAAACCAAGAGATGAGGTAAATCAAAATCTGAAGGCAAAATGTGTCATTAATGACTGACTTACAGATGGCTTGAAATAACATTAATTTTTGTATTATCAGTTCAGTTGCTCAGTCGTGTCTGACTCTCTGCAACCCCATGAATCGCAGCACGCCAGGCCTCTCTGTCCATCACCATCTCCCAGAGTTCACTCAGACTCACGTCCACCGAGTCAGTGATGCCATCCAGCCATCTCAACCTCGGTCTTCCCCTTCTCCTCCTGCCCCCAATCCCTCCCAGCATCAAAGTCTTTTCCAATGAGTCAACTCTTTGCATGAGGTGGCCAAAGTACTGGAGTTTCAGCTTTACCATCATTCCTTCCAAAGAAATCCCAGGGCTGATCTCCTTCAGAATGGACTGGTTGGATCTCCTTGCAGTCCAAGGGACTCTCAAGAGTCTTCTCCAACACCACAGTTCAAAAGCATCAATTCTTCAGCGCTCAGCTTTCTTCACAGTCCAACTCTCACATCCATACATGACCACAGGAAAAACCATAGCCTTGACTAGATGGACCTTAGTTGGCAAAGTAATGTCTCTGCTTTTGAATATGCTATCTAGGTTGGTCATAACTTTTCTTCCAAGGAGTAAGCGTCTTTTAATTTCATAACACTATACAAAATATATAAAATGAGTATAAAGTGGAACTACACTGACTATAGCCATATTTCAATTTCACTTAAAAGTAGAGCCAATGTTCCCTCGAATGCTTGGTATACCATTACCTGAACAGACAATCACTTTAGAGCCACCAAATATGAAAACCAAGCACACCCATACCAGACTGACTGCACTTAACAATATGCTGAAATCCTCAGATTCTATCATATCAAACCAGCTCTTAAAAATCAGGCCCACCCAAAGCCAGGCTGGAGAAGACAGGCCTTTGCCAAATTAGGTTCATGGGGGAAAAAAAGCCTCCTATCCCACCCAGCTAAATACCTGAATTCAAAGAGAAGGTAAAGCTCAACTCCCAGCACAGTGGCTTATAACACACTGTCATTCAATATTCAATCCAATATGCTTTCCCAAACTGCTGAGGATGGAGAGGTGATGACTCTCCTGCAGCCTGTGTCTGAGATGTGTCTTAGGATCTACTAACCAGATGCACTCACATACAGTCTAGAAGAAGGCTGGCAAGCAGTCGTGGCAACACTGAGTTCTTCTGTAGCAGCCTTCCAGTTACATCTTTAGTGGGTAGGCTTTTTTGCCAGTGAATGTTTCAAACAGACATGGCGTATCTCCAGAATCAAAAGCTGTGGCAGGAGAGGCCACACAATCTCTGAGTCTCAGCTAAAGTGGTATGTTGCCAAGGTTGGCCTCCAGCTTTCCCACCTTCCTGACTCTACCAGAAGGAGCAGCAGGCATGGAAGCCAGTTAAACGTGCTATATGAGTCATCTCTGGAAAGTCCAGACTGCCTAGAGCCCATTCTTCCAATCTTTCCATTGATTTTACAAGCATCATATTCCCATTAGCAGATTCCTTTATGCTTAAAATAGCTAAAATTGTTTCTGTTTTCTGCAACTGGCTCCTCACTGATATATCCAGCAAAAACAAAAGAGCGGGATATTGCATTGTCTAGAATAATGAGCCAAGAGAGTACATACATGACAAGCAGGGAGGAGAGGGGTGACTTAAGAAGCTACCTTGAGGCACTGCTACATTTTTATCCAGTCCTAAGCCAAAGCTTTTGACTGTCTGGACCACAACAACTCTGGAAAATTATTAAAGAGATGGGAATACCAGACCACCTGACCTGCCTCTTAAGAAATCTGTATGCTGTTAGAATTGGACATGGAACAACAGATTGGTTCCAAATTGGGAAACAAGTATGTCAAGGCTGTATATTGTCACCCTGCTTATTTAACTTATATGCAGAGTACATCATGAGAAACACTGGGCTGGAGGAAGCACAAGCTGGAATCAAGATTGCCGGGAGAAATATCAATAACCTCAGATATGCAGATGACAACACCCTTATGGCAGAAAGCAAAGAAGAATTAAAGAGCCTCTTGATGAAAGTGAAAGAGGAGAGGGAAAAAGTTGGCTTATAGCTCAACATTCAGAAAATGAAGATCATGGCATCCGGTCCCATCACTTCATGGCAAATAGATGGGGAAACAGCAGAAACAGTAACAGACTTTATTTTGGGGGGCTCCAAAATCACTGCAGATGGTAACTGCAGCCATGAAATTAAAAGATGCTTGCTCTTTGGAAGAAAAGTTATGACCAACCAAGACAGCATATTAAAAAGCAGAGATACTAGTTTGCCAACAAAGGTCCAACTAGTCAAAGCTATGGTTTTTTGGTAGTCATGTAAGGATGTGAGAGTTGGAGTATAAAGAAAGCTGAGCGCCGAAGAATTGATGCTTTTGAACTGTGGTGTTGGAGAAGACTCTTGAGAGTCCCTTGGACAGCAAGGAGGTCCAACCAGTCCATCCTAAAGGAAATCAGTCCTGAATATTCACTGGAAGGACAGATGCTAAAGCTGAAACTCCAATACTTTAGCCACTTCATGTGAAGAACTGACTCATTTGAAAAGACCCTGATACTGAGAAAGATTGAAGGCAGGAGAAGGGGATGACAGAGGATGAGATGCTTGGATGGCATCACTGACTCAATGGATGAGTTTGAGTATACTCCAGGAGTTGGCCATGGACAGGGAGGCCTGGCGTGCTGCAGTCCATGAGGTCACAAAGAGTCGGACACAACTGAGCAATTGAACTGAACTGAACTGAAGCCAAAACCAAAGTGGTCAGGATCATTTACCTATTACTGTCTTTTCATATCCCGTATGTGCATTAAAAAAAAAAAAAACCCACAGAAATTCTGGTTGGTTGGAAGGAAAGTGAGAGAGGTCATTGGACATTGTAAAGTGCATAGCTAGTTCTGGTATATATGAACTGGAGATCTTAGTGGAAAGGCTACCCAAGGTTAGCAACTATTCCTGCCTGACAAAAATAAATCATTTGCTTTGAAATTTTTGTCCGAATTTTCCCTGCTTCCTTCTTAATTTCCAGAGAAAAGAACCAGTCCTTTTGAGAGATCCTCCCTTTGGAGATCACCACTATCTCAGTGGTTCAGACTGAAAATGTCTTCTTCTCCAACCTCTCCCTCATCCCAGCAGTAATCACTAGTCCTGACTCTTCTCCCTCCAGTGTCTCTCCACCCTGTTGCATTCTTCTCTCAACTGAGTCCTGTGATAACATTTTTGCTGTCCCTCACTTCCAAACTTTCCCTCCTCTAATCCATGCTACAGACTGGTACCAAAGTTATTGTCAGTTACCCTCTTCCAAATACTTTAATGACTGCACACACACACAAGCTCCTGGCCTCGCCATTAGGGTCCTCCACACCTGGGCATCACCTACTTTACCAATTCTACTTCCCTCCCCAACACCCAGCCCAATCTTTCACTGCACAAAAGATGCTCTAGATTACTCCAGCTGTTGCAAGAGAGACAGGGAAACTGAACTACAAATACCTACAATACAAGGTGACTATGAAAACACTGAAAAGACGACTCAGGTCTCAACCATTCCATGGGGCCTTTACAAATGTCCCTCTGCCCAGCAAAAATTCATCTTTGCCTCCCTAGTTTCCCGGTACATTTGATCTGCAATTTCATTACAGAATATGCTGCATTTTGTTCTTTGTGTTTTTCACAGCAGATTACAGGCTAGTTGGGGTGGGGGAAGACTGATTCTTATTCATTTCCTGTCTCCCATGAGTACAGTAGATACTGAATACATATTGTTTAACACTGTGCTTGAAAAATCCCACAGCCAAAGCCAGTCCAGACCGTGTCCTGAGAAACTGAGAATAATGGGTTGGCATGATGTACTACACGGATTCTCAAGGTGTATTCCCTAACCAGCATCATTAGCACCACATAGGAACTTGTTAGAAATTAAAATTCTTGAGTCCCATTAAAAGGTCTGGGGAGAACCCCAGCCTTCTGTGTTTTAAACAGCCCTACAGTTAATTCTGATGCACAATGAAGTCTGAGAGGCACTGATGCACTGCCCAGACGGTAAAGCGTCTGTCTGTAATGCAGGAGATCCGGGTTCGATCCCTGGGTTGGGAAGATCCCCTGGAGAAGGAAATGGCAGCCCACTCCAGTATTCTTGCCTGGAAAATCCCATGGACTGTGGAGCCTGGTAGGTTACCGTCCACGGGGTCGCAAAGAGTCGGACATGACTGAGTGACTTCACTTCACAGTTAATTCTGATGCACAGTGAAGTCTGAGAAGCACTGATGCACTGCAGCCTTTCCCAGCAGTCTGATGGTAAGAATATTCTGGGATGCTGGTCAGATCTATAGCTCCCCAGATACTTCCTCTGGAGATTCTAGTTCAGTTGGTTTGGAATAGAGGCCAAGATCACTTAAACACTCCAGGTGGTCTTTATCCTCAGGAAAAAGCCTAAAAAGCACAGTGAGAAGAGCTAGCCTTTGGAACGAAGTTAAAAACCAGCATTTTAGCTTTAGTTTGGCCACTTGATGTGCTGTGTTGGGTAAGTCATTTTTCCTTCTTAAGGCTCCATTTCCTCATCTGTGAAGAGCAACAGTGATGGGATCTTTCAGCATCTAATGCTTAAAAATAATATATGTAACAAATTTGCACAAAGTTCAGAAAAATACATTAAGTAGTTGCTATTACAATCATTTTTGTTATTATGACTGAGAGGACTGAATGAAGCAAACAAGCCTATCTCAGAGCGAGTTAAACAGTCAACATTGATCTCCCAAGGGCCAGAGATATAAAATAGGGTTCTTATTACAAGTTAGAAGAAGTTTGGAGAACATTTGCTCTAGGCTGTGAGCACTCTTAAAAATCTTCACCCACATCTTTTATGACTTACATAAAAGTGACTGCGAGCTCCATCCTGTGATGCATGGAGGGTTCTCCCTCCAGCAACCCTCTTACCCTCCCTGGTGTGACTCTATAACAACGGAGAACTTACACATCGCATCCTCCCTACCCCTTCCTTAGAAAATTCATTGTGCTCCTTGGGGTACTAAGCCTGGGGAGCATTCACAGGATAAAGCTCACAGCCATTTTTATGCAACTCAGAGAAGATGTGTTCAGAGATAGTTTGAGCGTTCACGCAAAAAGTTTTGTCAAAGTAATACTTACATGCAATATCTATCCCAAACACCATTTCTTTAAGGGGCTCATAGCAAGCCATTAAGTTGATCGCACAATCCACTTATTGGGTCACAATCGACAACTTAGAAAACAGTAACTTAAAAGAATGTTGTTTCAAAAGCAAACTTCTCGGTCTAGAAAAGACTTTAAGAGCTCACCTTCTTGAAGATACTAATCTACAAATAATTTTGCTTAGTAAAGTCTTTAAAATCAATAGCAGAGATAATGAATATTTTCAATACTTTAAAAAATTCAGGAAACACAGTCTTCAATAAGATAATAAATCTAAAGAAAAATAAGCCAAAGAAGAATAAGAGTATAACTATGCAGAATCTTTTATACAAATATAATTAGGGAGGGGGGAATTTTATTTTAATCATTGTAACTTCATTGCTACATGCAAACAGTGACATCTGGTGGAATGACATTGCTTTGCTTTCAGACATTTTTGTGTGAAAGTCGCTCAGTTGTGTCGACTCTGTGACCCCACAGAGTGTGACCCCATGGACTATAGAGTCCATAGAATTCTCCAGGCCAGAATACTGGAGTGGGTAGCCATTTCTTTCTCCAGGGGATCTTCCCAGCCCAGGGATCGAACCCCGGTCTCCCGCATTGCAGGCGGATTTTTTACCAGCTGAGCCACCAAGGAAGCCCAAGAACACTGGAGTGGGTAGCCTACCCCTTCTCCAGCGGATCTTCCCAACTCAGGAATTGAACCGAGGTCTCCTGCATTGCAGGCAGATTCTTTACCAGCTGAGCTACTAGATGTTGGCAGATATGAAATCAGGCAAATTTCCAAATAAATTTTTTGGTGTTTCCATATAAAAACAAAAATATACTAATCTTATCAAATATTTATAATGTGTACTAACATAAATTTGTCATCCCAATTTATTTTTTAAAGTATGCTTAAGGCTTACTTAGGTATGGGGGCTACTTGTTGAAAATGAATTAACAAAAATCTAAATGAGGTTACTGTTGATGCTAGTCCTAACTGCCACCTACTGTGATTGGGGTGCAAAATTCTGCCTCTGTTTCCCCATCTATAACATGAGATGGTTAGGCAAGGGCAAGGCCAAGGTCTCTTACAGCTCTTATATTTGTGCTTCTGTCACACACATCACCAGCAAGACCACAAATGGGGCTTAGGTCTTATATTCTTTGGTATAATACCTTGGGTCATTGTCTGGATTATGTAGCAAGGAACAAGGCCAAGTAAGTTGTGGCGGGTAGGCCAGGTCAGGATTGACCTGATCACCGAGGAATGAATGGCAGACAATGCAAGACATGGGGATGGTGTGGAAAGTCAGTCCCAGATACCCACACTGGAAGGACATGTGGAGCAGAAGACAAAACAGACGATCCCAAATGCAGAGCTGCAGACCACAGCACTGCAGGTGACACTGGAAAGGTCTAAATGGGATGTGGGCACATTCTAGTGTGGGGACGGGAGCAACCGGTGACACGGGGTACAAATACAGGCAGTATTCCGTGAGAGCTTTCAACAACTGAGCAATTAGTATCAGAAAAGTCCCCTCAGGGAGCAAGGCCCCAGCTTTGGCCCAGGACTCAGAAACAGAACTTCAGTTCCTAAGAAGGAACAAACAATACAAGATAAAATCCCCACCCGAATAAGCGTAAACCCTACTTTCGAAATTGGGTCATAACAGACCAAATACAAAGCATCAAGGGTGAGTAAAATATGACCCTTCCTAGTTTATATCAGGGTTGGTTCTGAAAACGAGATAAGAATCAGTATTTGGAATTGAAACATAGAAAAAAATAAGAGGAATTTTTATAAGGTCAAAAAACAGTGAACTTATACATACACATATATGTGTGTGTGTGTGTGTGTGTGTGTATGAATATATATATATAAATAATTCCCTGGTGGTCCAGTGGTTAAGACTCTGCACTCCCAATGCAGGGAGCACGGGTTCGATCCTGGGCCAGGGGAACTAAGCAGAAACTAACGCAACATTGTAAGTCAACAATGAAAATTAATTTTAAAAAACAGTGTGATATATTGGAAACCACATTTAGGATCAGAGTGACTTGGGTCTGAGTCCCAGCTTTCACCAGCTCTATAAATATGAACTGGTCAATCTCTGAACCTCCTTTTCTCCATTTGGGAAACAATGATTTCATCTATTGCATAGAGTGGTTGTTAAAAATAAATTATGCAATAAATGTACCTCAATAGACTTTCTACTAGATAATATTCTGTTTTCCATTTCAGATATTGCTACCCTACTCAAGATGGGGGGCCAGATAAAATCTTCCTGATGGAAGTACATTTTATATAGTTGATTTGTAAGCTGTAAGTAGTAAAGATAATAAGTCAAAATAATTACTCATATGTCTGCCCTCCAGTTTTAAAATTAAAATCCTCGAAGGATTATAAATGTCAAGATAACATCTTTAATGTCTTTTCTGTAAAATGTATGTATAAGTAATATATGCACATGCACAGAAAAAAAGCCAAGAATAATCTTTCCACATAGAAAACTCAGTAGGAAAAGGTCAGCTTCTAGTACAATAGTTTTAACAATCACAGATGAAAACCACAGATGCAAAATCTTTCAATCCTGTCCTCTCCCACCTCCAACACCTTTCAAGAATACTACCAAGTGTATCTGATATGACAATAAATGAATATGAGATGATCCAGCCTACTATAAGAAAATTAATTTCTGATTGGCTTAACTAACATTCAATACTATGAAATCTACAAGGGAAACAACTTAGAAAAAATTAAAAATTAAAGGACAAATATATTCCCTTGTAGCTCAGCTGGTAAAGGATCCGCCTACAATGAAGGAGACCTGGGTTCAATCTCTGGGTTGGGAAGATCCCCTGGAGAAGGGAAAGGCTACCCACTCCAGTATTCTGGCCTGGAGAATTCCATGGACTGTATAGTCCATGGGGTCCCAAAGAGTTGGACACAACTGAGCGACTTTCACTTTCATATATCATATAAATAAAGCAAAAATAAGACAAAGTATAATTTCACTTTTTATCAATTTGGTGTAAAATATAAAAGGAAAATAGAAGGATCACAGTTAACAGTTTCCTGAATTTTCCTCCATGCTAAAAATCTGTTTGTGCATAATCACATATCTGTTTATATATTGGGTTCTAACTCCTCTCAGTACACAGAGCTCTAACTTATTCTTTGCCACAATTCTAATATAACCCATCATTGGATGCACTATAAAAAGTCTTCCATTGTTGGACACAAGTTTTTTCCAGCTTTTAGTTATTATAAGGACAATTATAGTCTTTAATCATTTATTTTAATTAATAATAGTTATCAGCATATAGATCATATGTAAAGCTATGATCCTGAATAAGATCACCTTGAGAGTACAGGCAGAAGAGAAAATTGATCCAAGGATAAGCTTTGGGCACTCCAATGCTTTGAAGTCAAGAGATGAGGAGATACCAGCAAGGGAGACTAAGAAGACATAGCAAAGGAGGCAGGAATCAAGAGAGACTGCAGTCCTGAAGGCCAGTGGATAAAGGTGTTGTAAGGAAGAGCAGGTGATCAACTGTGCTAGGTGCTACTGAGAAGTCATGATGAGGACTGTGCTATCTTAAAGCAAATCTGATCATGTCATTCTTCCTCAAATAATCCTATCAGTGGCTTCTCAACACACTGTGAATAACAATCTCTCCCCCAGGTCCCCACACACATGCTCTCACATACACACAGAGAACATCTACAAGTCCTGTATAATCTTGACCCTTGTGTCCTCTCCAGAATCAATGGTATCACTTCTCTACTGATGGACATCTTCCTAATTCTCAAATGGGTTACAACTGTCCACAGAACAGACTCTCAAACTTCAGCTTGCAGACATATCATCTGTATTTTTAACAAGCTTCCAGGTGATGGTGATGCTGCTAGTCTGTGAACTATACTTTGGAGTAGCAAGAAACTAAAAATATTCTTTCCCCTCTTCCTGGATACCTTCTGTTCATTCCTAGATTTCAATTTAAGTATCATTTGCTCAATCTTCCACAGATAATTGAAAACATGCTTCTATATACTGCCCATCTGCATATTAACTGTCAAACTCACAATAATTAATTCACTACCTTTCTTCTCTGCTGATCTCCAAATTCCCTGTAGGCAGAGATTGTTTCTTGTGTTCACAGATTCTTAACTCTGTCAGTCACTCAAGTTGTGTCCAACTGTTTGCAACCCCATAGGTAGTAGCTTTCCAGGCTCCTCTGTCCATGGAATTCTCCAGGAATGAATACTGGAGTAGGTAGCCATTCCCTTTTCCAGGGGATCTTCCCAACCCAGGGATCGAACCTGGGTCTCTTGCACCGCAGGCAGGTTCTTTACCATTTGAACCACCAGGAAAGCTCCTCACAGATGCTTGCTGCTGCTGCTGCTAAGTCACTTTAGTCGTGTCCAACTCTGTGCAACCCCATAGACGGCAGCCCACCAGGCTCCCCCATCCCTGGGATTCTCCAGGCAAGAACACTGAAGTGGGTTGCCATTTCCTTCTCCAGTGCATGAAAGTGAAAAGTGAAGTTGCTCAGTCGTGTCCGACCTCAGCGACCCCATGGACTGCAGCCTACCAGGCTCCTCCATCCATGGGATTTTCCAGGCAAGAGCACTGGAGTGGGGCGCCACTGCCTTCTCCACTCACAGATGCTTACTTAGTGCCTAACTCAAAGCCTGCCACACAGTAAGTTTAAAAAATTTTTTAAACTGATCAATTTAAATGACTATTCAGACCTGTATTTCATGACATAGAAAGATAATTATGGCATAATAAGCTTTAAAAATCAGGTTACAAAACATTATTTACATAGCATTACCCAAGTTTTGTTCCATATGATTTATTTGCTAACAACAAAGTCCAGAATCATATACTTAAGAAAAGTATTATCTCTGGATGGCAAGATCTTGAGTAATTGTTGTCCTTTTTTGTATTTTATTGCATATTTGTATTTTTATTATTTTATAGCAAAATAACAAATGAAATTAAACTTTGATTTCTACCATTTAACCTCTGCTTTTCCAATTTTTGTTGTGGTAGTCATGACTGCTATTTTAATGCACAGAACTAACCATCTACACACGTTTTTCTAAAATACGACTAGAAATTTCCCTTGTAATTTGAAGTTCAGTTGAGGGCTAAATTTGGTATCTCTAATCTAAGCACATCTTACCACCAGAAGCTGGCTATGAGGGATGCCTGACTTGAGAGGGTCAGTCAATGTTTATTGACAGCATTTTGGCCACCCATTCTCTCTTTCTTGATGGTGGGTCAACAAAATATACATGCAATTTTACACAGAAAACTCACTAAAATAGAATGTAAGTCTATAAACAAACTTGATGACACATTGCAATTTAAGGTATGAAAAGTTGGCATTTCAAATTAGTGAGAAAAAGAGGATTTATTGAAAAAATAAACTTATTGTGCAATTAATTAGTCATTTGGGAAGGAAACAATAATGCTTAATCTTATCAAATTAATTAAAGATGGATCAAAGATTAAATTTTTTTTAAAGAAAGCAATAAAATTACTTGATGAAAATATGAAAAATATATTTAAATTTAAGTGTAGCAAAGCCCTTTCTAAGAATGACACCAAGACTAGAAACACATAAAGGAAACTATTGCCAGTTTTCACTACTTCTGTATTAGTGTAAAACTTTTGTATGGCATAAAGCAGCATAAACAAAACTGAAAGCAAACAACAAAAATGTTTAAGGTCTTCATTAATATGACAAATAATTAAAATCTTTAATATAGAAAGATCATTCATAAATCAATAAGAAAAAGATGAATGATAACAGAAGATAATTCTCAAAAGGATAAAAACAAATAACCAAGAGACATCTAAAAATATGCTCAATCTTATTAGAAATGAATAAAAGAAATAAAGAGATTTTTTTTCTATAATAGATTAGGGAAACAAATCATGAAAATTGACAATTAATAGTTTGGTCAGATTGAAAGGAAATGAACAATGCCATCAATTGTTGGTAGGGATATAAGATGGTATAACTTTTCCAGGGAGAATTTCAGCAATATGCATCAAAATTTTTAAACCACAAAATTTAATAAGTAATTCCATACCAAGGAATTTTCTTAAGCTACAGATTGGTTAAGTTAGCAAATATTATGGAATAATTTAAATGTTCACACATAACCTTGAGTGAAAAATATCAGTCTATAGAATGCCATCTATGGTTTAAATTCATGTATACAGAGAAATGTTCACAAGGCTTTTCACCAAAATTCCATGCTATTCACTAAAATTCCATGCTAAGAATCCTAATTCTTAGATGTCTATAAACTTCTCTTTATAATATAGAAACTTCTATATGCAAAAGTATGATCAATATGGAGTATTTTTATAGTTCTCATCAAAATTGTTATTTAACAAAATAAACAAGTTTGAACAGTAGATTGCAATTTTAACTAAACTTATGTACCCACACTATCCCATTAAAGTATCCTTGGTGTTTCCCACAAATGACAATTACTATGTGCAAAATTAAGAAAGCACTAAACTATATAACCACAAGTGTTATGCTTTGTGGTTAACTGTTCCCTGCACAGAAAAACCAAAAAGCCACCAAGTGAAAAGGTATTCATTTTGTGTTCACAATTACCTTTCCTGAGACAACTTATTAGTACAGAAAAAAATATACATTCCTCTGAACTTGTAGGCTCAGCAGACAGATATATTTTGAAAAGGTTAAGCTATGTTTAGCAAGATAATCCTCAAGAAATGGATGCCAGAGAATTAAATATTCAGTACTTAAATTAACTTCTTATTTGGTACTTAGGAACAAATTGCCAAGAATTATCATCATCAAATAGAACATTTATTGACTCTCTGGGAAAAAGAAAGTGAGATCTGCTTAAGGAAAAAAAATTTAGAATTGGAAAGAAATCAGTGTTTTTAACACTTTGCATGAATAATATAAGCTGTGAGTCCTCAAAAGAGGATGCCTGGCTTGCAGAGTGCCAATGGAAATGATTCAATATAGTTGTCTCATTGCATCTACTACTCTCTAGTTGTATCTACTAGACTATGTTTATGTCTTTCTGTCCACTCTCCGCTTTAGGCTTTTAAAAGACATTTCAAAGAAGTTATATGGAACTGCTATTATCTATCAGAGAAACTGGAGCAATTCTGAAATCACCAAAATCTTTATATAAAATTTTATTCATAAAATTATGAATAATACATAAATCCTTTTAAAAAAAATCTTTTTGCCTAAACAGAAAACAAACATGCGAATGACCTTCCTTGGGGGATTCATATTGAATGGCACTGTGGTTACTAAACGCAGGGAAATCAGATGACTTTAAATCTTTTTTTTTTTTTTAATTTTTATTTTTACTTTATTTTACTTTACAATACTGTACTGGTTTTGCCATACATTGACATGAATCCACCACGGGTGTACATGCGACCCCAAACATGAACCCCCTCCCACCTCCCTCCCCGACTTTAAATCTTAAAAGAAGGCAGTAAAGTGTTACAATCTTGACTACAAGTAAAGTTTGAGGAAACTGGGTCAGAATAAAACACGTGAGAGTAAGTCACCAATAATTTTTTTAATAGTAAAATTAAAAGTGATCTTTTAAAATATGATCTTCATATCTAGACTGGGTAAAATATAACACTAAGAACATATCTATTTAAATTTAACTTAATAGTTAATATTTTAGTATTTTTAAAACATACAGAGTACCCAGCCTGCCGCTCTGTGACAACCTAGAGGGATGGAGTGGGTGGCAGAGGAGGCTCAACAGGGAGGAGATATACTTGTAATTATGACTGATTCATGTTGATGTACAGCAGAGACCATCAAAAAACTGTAAAGCAATTATCCTCCAATAAAAAAATTAATGCAAAAAAATGCATTACAGATCTTTCAGGATTCCTACCAGCTGTTTTGAAAGACAAGAAACTTTAGAGTATGCATTCTCTGTATGCAGGTGATATCACCTTCAAGGGAGTGAAAATTAGTGGCTGAGGAGGGCAGGGGATGATAAAAGTTTACTCTTTCTATGTATAAGGTACAGATATACACACAGTACCATAGACAGATATACAATATATCTAGAGCATTATAATTTAATGCAGAGGGGAAATTAGGGTGGGGAGAAGTTTAAAAAGCCTTCTTAAGGGGGTGACAATGGAAAAACATTTTTGAGAAAAATTAGGTTAAACAAATCTGGATTCTAATCACTATTTAGAGGTAAGTTACCTGATATTATAAAGCCTAAGTTTCTTCATGAATTAAATGGAAATTATGACTTCTTATGATTGAAGATTTAAACAGGAAAAATGCAAAGCACAGAGCATAGTACAAGGAATATAGTTCATGTTAAGTAAATGTTAGCCCCCTTCCCTTTTCTTTTCCCATTTGAGGATGCTATAAGTTATATACTCACCATAAAAGAATACTCATATTCCAAAGGAAACTGAGACATGAGGAGAAATGGAAAAGGTTCCAGTAGATATGACTTTTGTACATGATCCCTGGACCCAAGAATGCCCAATGATGAGGAAATCTAAACACCGCCTTCAGCTCTCAAATCTGTGATGTTCTTAGTTGTATAAGCCAGGCAAAGTTGCTTGGTTCTTATGAGCTTCCATTTCTACATCTGTACTCCATCGAGTTGTTACAGAGAACAAATGAGTCCATGCATGTGACACTTTTTGGGAACTATAAACCATTAAACGAGATTTGCCTTCTGATTCATGTCAGTACCAGGAGATGAAGACACTGACTTAGACTGTGTACATATGGGGAAGGGACAGAAAGGGCCAAAACTCAACTGTTCCTTTCTAGTGCCCAAGAACAGAAGCAGGTCTTCAGAATCTAAGCCTCAAAGGCAGAAATTCTTTGGCTAAATTCTTTTAAATCTAGTTTAAGACAAAATGAACAGTGGAATTCTCACCTATCTCTTTGCTCTTCGTCTGTATAGCGATCATCTAACAAAGAGGTTCCGAATACTCCAAGCACAGTATTGTGACCTTTCTTGTCGGCTGTATGATACACTCGAGAGGCCACACGCAAGTCAACGGGCAGCTCTTTGGCTGGGATGGTGGTGCACAGGTTGTGAAGGGTCCAAGTGGAGTAGTCTGGAATTCTGCCACAGAGATAAGAAAGTAGGCCTCTTTTTTTTTTTTTATCATTTTCAGCTTTTTTAGATACAAAATATATTTATACTGTCAGTTTAGTTCAGGCTCTACAAAAGACGTCTACACATGGGAAATCACATTTAAAACTATTACAGTGGTTCATAAAAAATTTATTATTACAACCTCAGGCCACTGACCAGATCTTTAGTCATATATATCCAACTGCCTGCCGAAGATCTCAACCTGTATTTTCTATAAGTATCTCAGAATCAATAGGTCTAAAAGCTAACTCATTATTATCCCACTCCCACCCAAATCTCTTTTCTCCTGAACTCTGCAACTCACTCAGTGACACCATAACCTTTAGCCATCATACATTACTTCATTGCTACTCTGCTCAAATGCTTACATCGCTGAAGAAGTTCAACAAAAGTACATTATCCATTAACTAGCATCGGTGGAAATCTGGGTCTCTCTAAGTTAACAAAGCATCTTCTTTCCCACTATGCAGTTAATAGAACTTGCTTCTCTCCTGCCTTTCCAAAACAGAAAAGAGGCCACGAAGATCTAATGTCTTAATACCCACTCTCACTTGCCGTGCCATTCAATCAACAAATCCTTTTTGACCACCTATTACGTACCAGACTTTGTACCAGGCAATCTATACACATCATCTCTAACTTCTATAATGAAACTATGTAGGAGGTATTATTATTAGCCTTCTTTTGGAGCAGGCTTGCTTTGGATAGGTCACGAAATTAGTCAGTGGTCACTGGATCTAAAAAAAGTGTTGCTAACTATGAGTCAAATTTCTTTCCTATTAATGCCTATTAATGACCTCTGAGGAGGAAATGGTCATTAGCCAGTACTACTCCATCCCCACCTCCTACTAACGTTATACTCTTACATTACCCAAACGATGGCCTTCTCATCAAGTCAAATGAACTTTAAATCTTTAAATTACGGACCTCCAAGCCACAGCTGGCAATACTGATGGCCCTTCTTTCTCTCTGAGCTCTGTTAAGCCTGCACCATCCCAGCTCGCCATCTACCTTTCAAATTCATTACAACTTGACTTAGTCACAGGCTTTTCTTTCACCATCTTCTGAACTGGGTATGGCTTCCAAAGTTGAACTACTCTTTCTGCACTGGAAAAATCATATTCAGTGTTTCAACTCTTCCCTCTGTGTTGAGTTCCCAAGCCCCATCTCTGCTATCACTATCTCACTGAGATTCCTCATCTTCAGCATACAAAGCACTGGAGCCTTCTTTGTCTCTGCCCTTCACCTGCTCAGCCAATGAAAAACTGAGCGTCTCCCTTGGACAGAGCTCTTCCCGTGTGCTCCTTCTCCCCCTTACTTCCACCACACTCCAGCCCAAGCCCTTACCACCTCCCCTGCAGAGCAAAGTCTGCCACTTGGATTCAGCACTGCACCCTCTGTCTCCTCCCGCTTCCATGCATGCTTGCGTGTGTACTCAGTTGCCCAGTCATATCTGATTCTCTGGGACCCCACAGACTGTGGCCCACCAAGTTCCTCTGTCCACGGAGTTTTCCAGGCAAGAATATTGGAGTGGGTTGCCATTTGCTATTCCACCTCCTTCCAAAGATCCTGCAAAATTCTAGCACATGGATCTTTAAATACTCCTCTCCCCAATACAATGGGTTTTTTGTTGCTTGCTGCATGCAACAATTTCCTCTCTCAAGTTTCAAGGCTCCTGGCATCTGGCCCTACTTTCAGCATAGTGGTTAAGAATGCCTCTGTTCAAATCCTGTTTAACGTTATCACTTGGCAATAAGCAAATCAATTAATTTCATTATACCTTCAGTAAGGTGAGAATAACAACATTCGTTAAGATGAGAATTACAACATTAGTGCATCCTGAGTAAAGTTGCTTTAAGAAAGAAAGAAATGAAAGCATTTAGAACATATGTGCCATCTCATATGGCAGATGCTGTCTCCAGGACAATTCATAGGGCCAGAAAGACCTCTCAGTCCTTTGAGTTATAGATATATTTCCTAACTTTTTATCTGCTTTCCTGGTGTCTCAGACATGTGAAGAATCTGCCTGCAATGTGGGAGACCCAGGTTCAATCCCTAGGTCAGGAAGATCCTCTGGAGAAGGGAATTGCTACCCACTCCAATATTCTTGCCTGGAGAGTCCCATGGACAGAGGAGGCTGATGGGCTACAGTCCAAGAGGTTGCAAAGAGCTGGACATGACTGAGTGACCAACACTTTCACTTTTTCAAATATCCTTCAAATAATACTTCAAGGACAAATTTCTCTGCAAACTTTACTTTCTTTTTCCTTCTTACAAATATCTCTTTTCATACATTGCCCTATTCCTGTCCCACCCAATCTGACCCTTTATGTAATGGGTTAATGCAGATCTATCCACTGACCATTCCATGAGTCTGGATAGTAGCATAGTATAAATAGTTAGCTGGGCCTGCATCAGAAGCCTAGTTCTAACACTTGGAAACGCTACTACTGGCCTCTCTGAAGGTCTTCTGCAAAACTAAAGCAAAAATTCTTAACCCCTACCTTATAAAAAAATTGATAACAGTAACACTTCTTGGTCTCTGGAACTCTCCAGAAATGCTCACTTATGTTTACTGATGTTACTAATTTGCACTGCACAACAGCTAACCCATTGCTAGGCATCACATGTACATTATTGAATCACTGATAGAGAGTAGTTTATGTCATTTCCAAAACAGTATACAGCCCAACAAAAACAGGATATGAAATGTGTGCATGTTTAAGTGGCAGAGGAAAAGAGAGGTAAATCTAAAGCGTTTGGAAATGCCTGGGACAATAAAATATAACTCAGGGAGTGAAAATGGGTCTCCAGGAAGCCGAGGATCCCTAAGAAACTCAGGGTTCCTAAGAAAGGACTGGGAAAAAGAGAAAAAGGTGGGTTCTGACATCACACTCACCTACATCTTCATTCTATCTGGGACAGGTCTTGGCTAGTGAAATATTCTTGAGATTACAGATTTTTTTTTTTTACTTAAAAAAGCATCAGAACCAATCTGAATTCCTATGTTCCCTTCATGTTTTTAATAATATAGATCTGCAAGTGAATCTCCTTGGTTATTGAGCTAAAAAAACATGTTTTCAAGAGATGGCTGAATTCCTAAGAAAACAGTTCAATTGGGAAGCTAGTCATTGGTGAGAAAAGTTAGGTGAAAAACTGATTAAGGAAAAAAGACCAGTGAATAAAAGATTTTCCAAAATTCTCTTCTATTCATATAAACTTTTTAAATATCAGATTTTTATTCCTCTGCATCACGTTCTTAGTTCTTTATAATGGAGGTTTTTAATTTCAGTTTTAATGAATTAACAGAGTACTATATATATATATCAAAAAGATCTACAAATATTTTTGGCATGCTCAAGAAAGGCTGTGTGTTTTTACAGCACACTCTCCTTTAACAGGACTATTTGTCATTCTTTGAAACACTAAGACATAAAAAAGAAAAGACTCTGCCTCTGTGTGTGGCCACACTACTTTGCCTAATGCACTAAATGCAAGGTTTTTTAGGGAAAAAAAATCAAGAAGTTTCTGCTTCATTGATAATCTGACAGTAACTATTTATTGAAGGTAAAATACTTGTTGTCTGCTGTCACTATTTGTTTTAATACATAATCTTGCTAACTAAATGAGCTTAAAGCAATGCAGATAAGCAATGGCATGTACAGGGTCACTTAAATGCCAATTTGACTCTTTCATAAACTTTGGAATTCTTTTCCTGTGAGTCTACTCTCAGCTACTAAATTGTGAGTATTATCCATTTACAAAGTTTAGGCCGGCCATAAAAAGGTTGTCTTCCATGTCCTGCACACCTTTCAGTGCCCTAAGCAACAACAAAAGCTAATAATTAAAGCTTCTTTAAGCCCCCCATAAAGAGTTAAATGAAGAAGAACCTAGAACAAACCAACCCATAAAAACCTAGTGGAAAAATAAGGAGAAAATAAGTTTCATCAAGATGACTGGCAAAAGATAAACCATAAACCTAAATTGCATTTACACACTATTATTCAAAATTGTGCTTGCACCCCTGTGTAATAAGAAACCCTACTGAAAGTATGTGAGAGGTGGGAATGAAATATAAAATTATGGTAGAGAAAAGTAAGGCCATCTGAATTTCCAAATCGAGAAGGAAATGGCAACCCACTCCAGTATTCTTGCCTGGAAAAGTCCATGGACAGAGGAACCTGGCGGGCTGCAGTCCCTGCAGTTACATGACTGAGCATGTGTGCATGAGGTTGGTAGCAATCAACTGGTAGAACTAAAAACAAATAAATAAATAAATTTCCAAATCAACTGTCCTATAGACAGTGGGGGGTTGTCTTTTATCATAATAAAATTAACCAATATAATGAGCAGTTAATCCAAATTAGGCACTTCAGTGACCAAAAATATCAAATCTTACACGTTAACATTAAATTCTTTTTTGTCTCTCAAAGAGTTATTTTTATTCTAGCTGTTCCTTTGTCATTACTAAGTACACTGATCGAAAAAAAAAAAAAGTAGAAAGAAGCGTGGACTACAATATATATATATCCTACTGTACCAGCTGCCACCAACTCTTCCTGTGAGAAGGTTTAAGTTGGATCTCATACGTGAATTTCTAAAACATTTAATCTTCCTTTACAAACACAGTTTCACGTATCAGTACTACTGAATAATTTCTCTTCTGACAATAAAATTTGTATAGCTAAGGAAGTTACTTTTTTTTAGGTAGTTTTTGACCACACTTAGGTTTTGAAATCTTTTTTGGTCTCTGCGGTGTAACTCCAAATTTACTTTTTCGCCTTCGCTTAACTTCTTTTCCTTTGATTTGCAACAATTCTGATGAATTCACCTTGGAAAAAACATACAGTATGCTGTTAAGGAAAGTTAGATCTTTCTCTCATATCTGATGTTCCATGTTATTTTTCAACTCCTAATTTCTATGTATATTTTAGAATATAAATCCTAAAGGAGGTGTTGATATTTTCCTCTAAATTTTTTCCTAAATTTTATAACACGTAATTTTATACCTTCACAGTAATGAAAATATTAGTGCCATAATTATTTATAATAGTCTATTTGTTGCCTTAAAACTATTAAAGAAAAAATATAAGATTTTTCCCTTCATAAATCTACTCTTCTTGATTAGTATTTTTAATAAAACTTACCTTCAGCCCCAAAGTTGGTCATGACTGGTGCTTGAAAGCACAAGCCAAAATGAACTTTAATGCTTTATAGAACTATTTTGAGCAATGTTTACCAAGTTATACTTCTTATAGTTATACTATTTCCTGTTTCGACTACCTGGGAAAAGTCAAATGCATTTCTGTCTCTTAAATAATTGCCTTTTTTTAAAAATTATAATATAGTTATGTTTTTTTTTTTAACTTTTATAATGCATTTTATTTTTTTTGTTTTTTATTATTTATTTATTTATTTTTAATTTTATTTTTTTTTTAGTTTTTTTATTTTTTAAATTTAAAAATCTTTAATTCTTACATGCGTTCCCAAACATGAACCCCCTCCCACCTCCCTCTCCACAACATCTCTCTGGGTCATCCCCATGCACCAGCCCCAAGCATGCTGCACCCTGCGTCAGACATAGACTGGCGATTCAATTCTTACATGATAGTATACATGTTAGAATTCCCATTCTCCCAAATCATCCCACCCTCTCCCTCTCCCTCTGAGTCCAAAAGTCCGTTATACACATCTGTGTCTTTTTTCCTGTCTTGCATACAGGGTCGTCATTGCCATCTTCCTAAATTCCATATATATGTGTTAGTATACTGTATTGGTGTTTTTCTTTCTGGCTTACTTCACTCTGTATAATCGGCTCCAGTTTCATCCATCTCATCAGAACTGATTCAAATGAATTCTTTTCAATGGCTGAGTAATAATCACTATAGATATTAGCAATGTCGTTTCCCTAGATTCCTTAGGAAATCTGCAGAATTCATGGCAGCAGCTCATTTGAAGATACTTTTCTCTGTGGGTTGCTCTGTACTTTTTGGAGACTAGATTTCAGGAAGAAAGCAGGGAAGCTTTCCTTGAGGAAAGCAGAGAATGACTGAATAAGTAGAAGGAGGCCAGGTAAAGAGAGGTCCTTATAAATCAGGTAGAGGGTCTGGGCTCGCTGCAGTCATAAGGAGAGGGCTATTGCAATGTCTTGGGTAAGAAAATGATAATGAATAAGGGAAATTCAGAGTACAGGGTATTCCATCTCACCACCAAGTTCATGTCTGAACTTCCTCTATAGTGTCTCCACTAAAGGCCATCCGTCCTGACTTGAAAATGGGGAGGGAAATGATGATGAATGGGGAAAACTCAGAGGATGGGGTATTCTATCTCACATCAAGTTCATATCTGAATTTCCTCTACAGCGTCTCCACCAAAGGCCATCCATCCTGATTCGAACATGATCGGCAACAGAGGACTCGGAGTCATCTTTGAAATTCTTCCAGGTGTTAGAATTTTTGTTTATTATTATTATTGTGCCTACAACTTTCATCTACCAGTCTCAATTCAATCCTCGGGATCATACAGGCACAATCTGGCTCTCTTCCATGTGACAGACAAATATTTGAACACAGTTGACTTCCTGGGCCTGCTTTCCCACCTCCCACCCCCTCACCACCACCACCACCCCGCCGCAATAAGCATCCCCAGTCCCTCCGACTCTACCTCACATGATATTTTTTTGAAATATTCTTCTTTGTCATCCTGAGTACTTCTTCCAAATGGTCTCCAATTTGTCAGTATCTCTCCTGGGGTTGGACTCCCAGGTCCGAACACAGTATTTGAGGTGTGATGTGATCAAATCTGAGGGCTTTCCAGGTGGCACTAGTAGTAAAGAACCACCTGCCAATGCAGGAGACTTAAGAGACGTGGGTTCAATTTCTGGGTTGGAAAGGTGCCCTGGAGGAGGGCATAGCAAGCCACTCCAGAGAACCCCTGGAGAATTCTATGGGCAGGGGAGCCTGGAGGGCTACAGTCCAGAGACACAGCTGAAGTGACTTAGCACAGCACACGCACGTGATCAGATCCACCAGGAGAAAGATGATCTTCTTTTAGGGTAATTGTCAATCAATGCAAATTATGATTGTACATATCTTCCTATCACAAAACTGAACCATAACTTAAAACCCTGAAACCTTTTCCACATTCGCTCTAAGTCATGCCATCCCACAGCTACACACTTAGTTTGTGGAGTCGGGGAAAGAATCATACATATATTTATCCCAACTAAATTGCATCTGAGCCAGCAAATATTATCAGTCACATTTTGGACATTATCTGCAAATCTAATCAGTAAGTCTTCCATAGTCTCACCCAAATTATTAAAAAATATGCTGAATTAGACACAACCCTATGACAGTCCGCTAGGGACTTCCGTGACTAATTGTGCCTCCTTCACATAACTACTTATAAGTCCACTTGGCAGTTCACCAAGTTGTTGTCCTGTCTTCAAAACTGTCATCAGGAGGCTAAATAGATTGTTGAAATCCAAAGGATAGTAACAATAACTAATGTTTATTGAGCTTTCTGATGTGCTGGGCTCTTCCCCATGGTACTCTTGTGTTGACCCCCAGGAATGACACTTTTCTTCTGTTCAGTCTAGTAATTCTCAAAAAATAATAGTAATAATAATAAGGTTGTTCTTCCATGGCTTGCCTTTAGGGAACACATACTGGCTCCTTTTTATAAGGGTTCAAACACAATTCTTTTAATGATTCATTTAATCATTTCAGATCTTTATCCAAGATCAGTGCATACACTGCAGAAACCATAACTCTTATCCTTAAAAAAAAAAAAAAAAGCTCAGGATTTGAGTTGCCTGTTTCCAGGTTCCTAGCACCTCTCCCACAACAACAGCTCCTCAAAGCTGCTGCTGACAGAGGCACAGCAGGCTTAAACCCATCTCTCTGAGCCAACAGGATCAGATATCCAAGTTAACTCTTAAAATCTTTCTACCAATCTTGGGCTTCAAGTTTCTTTTATTAATTCTTTCTTCTTTCTAAACTAAGGATCATTCTCCTTGTCAGATTTAAGAGAAGTAAAGTACAATTTTATCAGCTTCCCTTTCTATTTGACATAGCTCTGTTTATTTAAAACCTCAACCTTTTCCCAAAAATAAATTAAGACTGCTCCGTCATCTGTTGTCATCACTCTATTCATCCGTAATGACAAGGTTATCCTTCCTTTTTTCTCTCTTTGCTCCAAAACTAACACCAAAAAAAAAAAAAAAATACTTTCTTATTCTTTGCATTATTCATAGGCCTCAACCCATTTTGGATCTTAGCCCTCCTGATATAATTGTTATAGCCACATGCCACTTTTATGTTTATCTATGGATATTTCTTCTTTCATTTTCTGTGTATTTTTAAAACTCTGAATGCAATAGACCACTCAAAATTGTTTCGTAAAAACTGGGGAGAATTTGGGGTATGCCACATCTCTGAAGCTTCCTTTTATTTAGAATTTTGAGATACATGTTAGCTATATATATTTTTTTTTAAATAAATTTTTTATCTTTTCCTTCCTAAAATGTTCAACGATCCTCTCACAGGTTCTTCTGTCTGTTATTTCTTCAGAGTCATTATTATCTAATTTCTTTTTGTTGGTCATGGCTCAAATCAGAGTCCTCAATCTTTTCTATACTAATAAGCTTCTAAGGGTAGAAATGGTCAGTAAAGTAAGAACTGATTAAATTCTCTCCTTTTTTTTTTTTTTTTTTTTGGCTGAATGAGACCATCTGGCCTGTAGTTGAGCAGTGCAAATCCTGCATTGTTCCTTTATCACAGCTCCAGGCTACTTCTCTGAGCAACGGAGAAGAGGTTTCCTTGTGTCCCCAGTCCGGCCTGGCTAGCTGGAATACACTGTTCCTCATTCCTGTCCCAGAGATGCTGGAGACTAACTTTATGGCCTCAGATGTCCAAACAGGGTAAAGTTCATGGAGACTAACTGACCTTGAGATGTTATCACAAATAAAAGGAATACGAGGTGAAGATTTGGTGGGATGAGTCAGAAAACTTCCAGCTCTCTTTTCTCTGGGCCTTTCTGATGTGTCCCATGACAATAAACCATCAAAGTCTTATCAGACATTCTCTTCTCCTCCTTTTGAAACACTTCTGGTTTCAGGTTAGAACCCTCCAAATCTGCTCTCTGAGTCTCTCTCATCAAACCATGCCTCCCAGTTCAGTGAGGGACACTCTGGCCATGGTCATTTTCACCACTATGAGTTCATGTTCTTGTATTTCACCAGGTGCCTGTTAACTGTTGTTATGAATGGGCAGCACCGCAAAGAGGCAAAGAGCGAAGGCTCCAGAATTAGACCACCTCAGCTCAAGTCTTACCTCTACAACTTAGCCATATGGTTGTACCTGGGAAAGCTATTTCTCTTCTCCACGACTCAGTTTTTTCAATTGAGAGTCCTATAATAGGGTTGTTGTTAGGAGAAAAAAGATAACGTGTAAAACACTTAGCAAAGTGGCCGGAACATGATAAACACTCAGTAAACTCTAGCTACCTTAGGAAATGAGTGTTTTTACCAAAAACAAATAATTTCGCACATTTTTTCATGACATTTAATAGCAGCCACAACAAATCAAAAGAATGAACATTATGGGACTTTTTTCAATGCAAGATTTAAATTCCTCACAGGTCATGGTGGTGAAATCATTGTCCAAAAAATCCATTTCATTCTTTGACACACTTACTAATTAACCATTTGCCCCTCATGCCACATTTTATTTCCAAAGTCCTAATTTTCAGTTGGGAGAATGGGTAAAACACATCACCTGTGACCACCAGCTGAACACTTTTTCGGCAAAACATCATCATTTTTAAAGATGCCTCCACACCTAGAAGGTATCAGCCTAACACAGGGTAGTTATCATTGAGAGGGCTCACTCAGCCGTGGCAGGCTTCACTTCATATACTCAGTGTGAGCTTAGGGAGACAGCATGATGTATGATAACGTCAGTCACCAATCATAGCAGTTAAGTCCCTTGCCCCTGACAGCAGTGGCAGATTTTCTCTGGTCACCTATTACTTGTGGATTTCCTTATTATCTATTATTGCAGGAAGATCCATATGCTAATATCATGCCAGATGACCCTAAGAAAATAGGACTTGAGAAATGAATAAAAGGCAAAAGGCAACGGTACTAATCCAGAGAGAAGGTCAACTGGAAAAGAGAAGAAAAAGGTTATAAGCAATTATGTTTAGGAGGAATCTAGGCCTTGGAGACTGATTATTTTGTGAAAGGCAAGAAGACAGTACGGTCACAGAAAACTATAAGGTTTCAGAGTTGGGTGTTTGGGGCAAAGGTTAAAGAACTGGCAATGGCCAGTTGATTTGCGTGATGCACAGTAGCAGGATCATGGTCGCTGGTGGGGACAGAGGAGCCCAGAAGGAGAGGGACTGACTAAAGGGAGTGTTTATCCAAGAAGGGGCATCCATCTGAATCAGAGAAGACTGCAGGAGATAATATCAAGATAATATGCTGCGGTTCATTAAAAAGTGGCTTTTCAAAAAAATCTTAATAATAATATATCTATTCTTAAATGTGCTAAGTTATTTCAGCCATGTCCAACTCTTTGAAACCCCATGGACTGTAGCCTGCCAGGCTCCTCTGTCCATGGGATTCTCCAGGCAAGAATACTGGAGCGGGTTGCCATCTCCTTCTCCAGGGAGTCTTCATGACCCAGCGATAGAACCCACGTCTTTTATGTGTCCTGCACTGGCAGGCAGGTTCTTCACCACGAGCACCACCTGGGAAGTCCAAGGCTTATTATTAATTATCTATTCTTAAATAAACTCAAATTCCTAAATAACTCATTTACTTAAACCAAAAAATGACTCAAGGAAACATACCAAGCAAATAATAATAAGGCAATATACAAATGTGGTAAAATAATGAAAATTATGCATGAATAAAATAGAATAAAATTATAAATAAAATAAAATTCTCACAGTAGAAAAAGACACAGGGAGTAGGAGAAACCTAAATGGAACACAGGTTACAAAATTCACCCAATCCTGATCCCCAGGCTACAGTCCTTGACTCTCTCAAGATGGTAACAAGACAACACTTGGTCAGTTTCTGAAAGCCCCAAGGTTCCTTTATTCCTTAAAAATCTTTCTTCTCTCTCCAGAGCTGCAATTAGGTTTGAGACTAAAAGTTTGTAAAAAACAGAAGTCCTTTTTTCCCAGACAAGCAACTTCACATGAAAAGCCATTTTTCAGGACGAACCCTCTCACAAACCTTGGCCCATGCTGGGCCATATCTTCACACTTAAACGTTCTCAACTCTCACAACTTTATTTCCAACGTAAGTAGTGCTTTACCTTTAAAGATACCCGCTTGGTTATTTTTGAATCACCTATGGGCTGCGCGCCTTCCAGAGGTTTACTTGATTCACTTGCTGACTGAACTTCCGAAGTTTCCTGAGGTTTAAATAATATGCTTTCTGCTTCTGAGGTTCCCCATTCCAATACATCCTCTTGTTCAATCTGGAAAATACTTGATACAGTTTCAGGAAGCTTCTCAAGCACATTCTGTTGGGAAACATAAGTGCACAAAGCATGCTTTTTTAATTGGTCCTTCCAAAGTTTTAAGTTATGCAGTTTTCTCTCTGACAACAAACTGATTATGAAAAATGCATGATTGAAATTAAGCAGAAATAATAAACTTCCTCTGAAAGACTGAGAAAGAGAAACTCACACTGGACTTAAGAAAAATGTGAGGCTTGGCAAATTATTTTCCTTGGCCCTTGTATCAAAACATATTACTACCCGACACATATGATCCAACAACTCTAAGGAAATAATAAGACTCTACTCTTGCCCTGATTCTTCCCCACACTCACACAGAATCAAGCCCATTGAAATATCCAACCTCTCCCCAATCTGAGGTTCTTTCATCCTAAACAATGAGATTCCTACTAGCCAAATGCTCTTGTAGAAGCGTGACTTCAGTCTGTCAGAGAAGGGCTCACCCACAGCCCCAAGAAGACCACACAGACCCCCCAGCTCCGTGCCAAGCCCTCATGAAAAATTCTTACAAAATATCATTCCTACACCTGTTTTGCGTTTCTTAAAAACGTCTCACTTACTTAATATCTATCTCACTGAGCCTCAAAGAAAGTACCTCTATAGACATATTTTGGGTATTATCCAATTCTAAACCAAGATTATTGGGGATTATGAGCACTGCCTCAGATTAACAGATGATAAAACCAGTTTGATTTACACAGAATCTGAATTTTATAGAATGACTTGAAAACACAATTGTATCCCTTTTCTCTCTGGCGTACTCATTTGATAATAAGTAAGTTCAATTCAGTTCAGTCGCTCAGTCGTGTCTGACTCTTTGTGGCCCTATGGACTGCAGCAGGCCAGGCCTCCCTGTTCACCACCAACTCCTGGAGTCTGCTCAAACTCATGCCCATTGAGTCGGTGATGCCATCCAACCATCTCATCCTCTGTCGTCCAAATAAGGAGTAAAGATGGCGAATAGTACCAAATACTCTTTAAGTTTCTTTATTATGCAAGAAAGGATAGCTAAACAAAGAAACGTACTTTTGTGAAATGTAACTTTAATCTGGAGCTCACGTTTTTACAAAGCTACTCAGTGGTACTGGAGAAAGAGTAAGAGCTTTGTATCTATACAGGACTTGATTCAAATCCTGGATCTATTAACAGATGTATAATCTCAGTCAAATTATTTAACCCTCTTTAACCTCATCTTCCTCACTGGTGAAAAGGTTTTAAAAAGTCCCTCCATAAAATGGCAGGATAGATACACAAAGGTAATATGTCTTATGGGCTTATTATGTCTACCTCCAAACTCATTCATTTTATATTCCATAACTTTTGGAACTGTTCATCACTCCCTTGCTTTTTACTCTTTCTGCTCCTGGCTTTCTCAGCATACATTCCCAGGATCTGGCTGGGGAGACTGAACACATGAAGGTGCCACCCTCCAAAATAGAAAATGGAGAGGAAAAGCTTGAGAGGGCAATGGTCATCCCCCAACTGCAAGTGACCATCTCAGGACTCTGCCTCACCTACCCACAAAGCTATTACTGATCTTATCACTACCCTGTGACCTGCTCTACTGTAGCGCATATCGTCCTATAGTATATTCATCTAAGTAACCATCACAACTGTCAACACATGGCAGCATTATCTCATAAAATTTTAATCTTCACCTCAACTCCATGAAGTAGAACTGTCCGCAACCCCACTTTATGGATGAAGAAACGGGCATAATGAAGTTAAGTAACCTGCCCAAGGCCATATTGAGAGTAAGTCTAAGGGATAGGTAGAATGAATAGATAGAATTCTGTTCTCTGACCCAGAGTAGGAACCCCAAAACTGTGTTAGGAATTAAAGGTACCATAGAGGAGTGCTTTTTTTTTTTTTTCCTAACCACGGCTAGGTATCAACTTAAAAGATAAAGAAGTGATAAACATAATAAAAGCTAAACAAAACTTTAAAGATCTAAACAAGTGGTAAGCTTCCTCTTAAAAAACCCGTGGCCAGGAAAGGTCCAGAGATTGCTTATAAATATCAAAGCTGAGGGTATGGTTCCTACAGAATTACAAAACAATTGATATTTTTATTTAAACCTTTCTTTTAACAATCAAGATGATGTATAAGCGAGGTATCTGAAACTAGCCTTTTTCACAGCTTCCTTCAAAACGGAATAATATTTTCTCTTACTTTATATGAATATTCAGTGAATGGTATTATGTCAAGTTTATTCTATGAATGAATATTTTTAATTTTCTGAACCTAAGTGATCTTGCAGTTTCAGTTTACTATACCTGTTACAAGCTTACAGGTCTGATGAAGTGAAGTGAAGTGAAGTGAAGTGAATTCGCTCAGTCATGTCCAACTCTTTGTGACCCCATGGACTGTAGCCCACCAGGCACCTCCCTCCATGGGATTCTCCAGGCAAGAGTACTGGAGTGGCTTGCCATTTCCTTCTCCAGGTATCTACCTGTAAATGGTGTCACCCAGAGGCAGCTACCCTAAATGTCAGTTTTAAGCCCATAGCATATGTGGTAAGGCTTCAGAATTGATTTATCCACCTACTATTGTGCCACGCACGCTGGGTATTGAGACACATGATCAGACTACAAAGGGGAAAAGTGCATGATCTCAACCCAGAAGCATCTCAAACTCTAGGAGTCAACCTCTTACAGTAACTCTAATGTTATAAGATCCATGATTTTTGTGAAAAGATTCAGTACATTTTCTAAACATGATATATTATCCTAAAAATAACTGTGATCTGAATTTGTATGTATGCAGAATCATATTTTCAGGAACTAAAGGAGCTTGTTATCTAATGATATCATTTTATGAATCCTTTGTAAAAGACTAATCATCGTGCCATTGTTTATTTCATGTAAATATGGGTTTCTACACACAGGGAGACATTTCCCATTCACAGGGAATATGTTCCAGATTCCTTTGAGTCCCATAAGTATTTTGCCAGTGATGGATGAAAAGAAAGTTCTATTTCTGAAACAAACTTCTATCACCAAGTGTCCGTATTTCTCTATAAAATGCTCCCCTTGTCGATGCTTTTCACAATTCTTCCACCTAAATAAAGAATTAGGGGATGCTTTCTTAAAAACTAAAAACTTTTAATTTCTCCAGCTACTTTCTAGATATAAATGTGTTCAGAGCAGAAGAACTGTTAAAAATCTTTTCTTTCTGAAGAGTTTTGAGCCTTAGCAGAGAACATCTATGACAGTCAAAAATGGTGAGTCAAAGTAGCCAAGACTCTCCACATGGCATTAGATTAGATGTGTTTATAGTTAAACACGCCTCTAAAATACATCAGAGATTTTTTTTAACTCTCTAGATAAAACATTAAAGCAACAGAAGCAGACTGTTACTTTAAAATAGGTGAGGATGATTTTTATTAAACACATTACCATTTGAGTTTCCTTAATACTTATCTGTGGTCCTTGCTCTGCTTGCATTTGAGGTGATTGCTGCCAGTACCTTTTTCCCATTAAAGAAATATCCTTGAAGGAGGAAAAGAAAACAATTAAAAGAATGTCAATTTTTAAAATTTATTTTTAATTGAAGGATAATTGCTTTACAGAATTTTGTTGTTTTCTGTCAAACCTCAACATGAATCAACCATAGGTATACCTATAGGTATAGCCCCTCCCTTTTGAAACTCCCTCCCATCTCCCTCCCCATCTCACCCACCCCTCTAGGTTGATACAGAGCCCTTGTTTGAGTTTCCTGAGACATACAGCAAATTCCCGTTGGCTATCTATTTTACATTTGGTAATGTAAGTTAATAATGTCAGTTTTAAAGATCACTGAGGCATAGTATTCAATGCAATTAAATGTAGTCAGTAAAATGCAGTAAATGAGAAGACAAAACCAAAGACACAGTAAAAATATTTTGTCTATCATTTCACTTTAAAACTTTTTAAATTACTGACCTCTATAGATATATCATCAGGCTTAATAAAACAATTAGGTAATAATAAATCAGATAATATAAATCACTGCTCTTAAATGGCTGCACAAGAAATTTAAAATCGGAAGTAAAATTTAACCTAACCAAGAACAAGAAGGAATATAAATATACTTTAAATGTTAATGGGTAGAACTGCTAGTGTCATTTTCATCATTACTAATGCTAACTGCTATGATATACCCTCAATTCAGCTGAAGTGGTAAGAAACAGCACACCACAATGTCTAACAATGAACAGGAATGAAGAGACCCAGCTTCTGCCCAAACTTGCCCAAGGCAAGTTATCTTGTTTCCCTTTACCTCAGTTTTATCATCCTTAAAATGGACATTCATGACTCTTTAAGGCCCCTTTCTCCTCTGGACTTTTAGTAATGTCAGTAGCAAAATATGAACATTCTTTGTACTTTAAAATGCTGCTTGTCTACCTTTCCTTTGCTTCATTAGAAACAGGCAACTGAGGTTACTGGCTTATACGTCTGCCCTCTTGTCATAAATAACTATAAAACTGGACAAAATATAAGGACAACTCTTTTAGGGCTGGACAGTAGGAAATGCAAGACTATAATGGCTAAGAGAATGGAAACAAAAAACGTTATGAACTAAATCACCCCACATTTCTGCCTCACACAATTTTCAGACCACAACATAAGGAGAGAGAAATCACACAGAGCCCAGGAACCTCACTGAGTTGCAGAGACAGAAATTAGAGAAGGAAGACAAAGAGGGTAGAATTCGTAGGACACAATATGGGGAGGAGGGAGCTGCACAGATTAAACAGCTCCAGAAATCTGCAACAGAATCCTTGAGTCTTTGGCTGAATATCAATCTGCTCAGTAAAATAGTGAAACCCATGAGGCCAAACAGAGAAAAACTGCCAGGGGGAAAAAGCAATTGCCAAAAAGATGACATCATAATTCCCAGACTTCACACAGTGCTCACTCAGTCGTGTCCAACTCTTTGCAACCCCATGGACTAGCCTGCCAGGCTCCTCTGTCCATGGGATTTTACAGGCAAGAATACTGGAGTGAGTTGCCATTTCCTTCTCCAGGGGATCTCCCCAACTCAGGGATCGAACCCAGATCTCCCACACTGCAGGCAGACTCTCTACTGTCTGAGTCACCAGGGAAAGATAGCGCTAAGCTGTGTCCAATTCTTGCAATCCCATGAACTGTAGCCTACCAGGCTCCTCTGTCCATGCGATTCTCCAGGCAAGAATACTGGAGTGGGTTTCCTCCAAACAATGCTAGGAATCATCAGATCTCCCATTAGACATTCTGAATATATGGTACATTCATTACAAACCTCACCCCGGTGGCTTAGAGGTTAAAGCGTCTGCCTGGAATGTGGGAGACCTGGGTTCAATCCCTGGGTCAGGAAGACCCCCTGGAGAAGAAATGGCAACCCACTCCAGTACTCTTGCCTGGAGAATCCCATGGAGGAAGGAGCCTGGTAGGCTACTAGTCCATGGGGTCGCAAAGAGTTGGACACGACTGAGCGACTTCACTCACTCATTACAAACCTCAGATGGATCATATATTAGCCCTAGAATAAAAACTTCTTTGGACATTAAAAAAATCTTTAAATAAATACTTTAAAAGATCAAGCTGATCTTCAAGTAGCTTAACTGCCTAACAGAACAAACTCCAGATCTTTTTAAAGGAAAACAACAAAATCCAGTACTCGACAATGGAAAATTCACTGTGTTCAACACCTCATCAAAAGTTACTACTTATATGAAGAAGCATGAGTATGTAACACATAACCAGAAGAAAAATCAACAGAAAAAGACCCAGAAATGACAGAGACATTGAAATTAAGAGGTGAGAATCTTGAAACTTCTAATATAAATATTATAAATTTTCAAAGATATAAATATAGTGAGGAGCAAATGTAGGCTAAAGACAGAATCAAATGGAATGACTAGATAAAATGTCCACTACCTGAGACAAAATTTTCACTGACTGGCATGAAAACCAGAGAAAATATTGCAGAAGAAAAGATCAGCTAACCTGAAGACACAGCAAAAGAAGTCACACAAAATAAATCGCTGAGAGAAATAAAAACCAAAACAAAATTAACAAAACACTCACACTAACATATATTTAATTAGAGTCACAGAAAGCAGAGTATGAAGAGAGCAGAAAATATCTGTACAAAAATAGCCAGATTTTTAAGCCCGCAGTATAAAAAGTTCCATCAACTGTAAGCAAAAATATACAACAAACACATTATCATCAAAATGAAAAAAAAGTAATAAATGAAAAAAATCTTAGAAGCATTCAGAGATACATCAATTACAAAGACACAAAGAATTATGGCAACTAATTCCCAGGAGGCTCAGTGGTAAAGAATCCACCTGCCAATGCAGGAGATGCAAGAGATACTGATTCAATCCCTGAATCAGGTAGATTCCCTGGAGGAGGGTATGGCAACCCACTCCAGTGCTCTTGCCTGGAAAATTCCATGAATAAAGGAGCCTGGTGGGCTACAGTCCAGGGGGTTGCAAAGAATCAAAGGCAACTGAGTATATAGGCAGATAGACAGAATTACCACAAAGTAACAGTGCAGGCTTCTTGTCAGAACAATATAAGACAGAAGACAAGCAAGCAACATATTTAGAGCACTGGTACTGAAAACAACCGTCCACACAGAATTCCATAGCCAGCAAAAATGTCTTTTAAAACTGAAGGTGGAATACTTTTGTAGCAATCGAAAGTTGAAAAGTTTGATTGCCATCAAAGCTGCATTACAAGAAATGTTAAAGGAAATTCTTCAAGCAGAAGGGGCAAAACTTGAATGCATAGAGTGAAAATAAATGATAAAATGATTTTAAAAGTGGAAGAAGGCAATGGCACCCCATTCCAGTACTCTTGCCTGGAAAATTCTATGGACGGAGGAGCCTGGTAGGCTGCAGTCCATGGGGTCGCTAAGAGTCGGACACGACTGAGCAACTTCACTTGCAATTTTCACTTTCATGCATTGGAGAAGGAAATGGCGACCCACTCCAGTGTTCTTGCCTGGAGAATCCCGGGGATGGGGGATCCTGGTGGGCTGCCGTCTATGGGGTCACACAGAGTCGGACACGACTGAAGCGACTTAGCAAATAAAAAATATACTTTCCCATTTTGAAGTTTTTAAAATATAATAGACTATTTAAAAATGATACATTTTGAGATTTATAACGTACATAGAAGTGAAGTATGCACTAATGAGATAATAATACTAGGAGAAGGGAAAAGGAAGTATACATCTCTATGTTTCTTATACTGTACACTATTTATTTAGTGGAATAAGCTAGACATACTTATTGTAAATCCCATGCTGCTGCTGCTGCTAAGTCAATTCAGTCATGTCCGACTCTGTGCGACCCCATAGATGGCAGCCAACCAGGCTCCTCCATCCCTGGGATTCTCCAGGCAAGAATACTGGAGTGGATTGCCATTTCCTTCTCCAATGCATGCTTGCATGCTAAGTCACTTCAGTCGTGTCCGACTCTGTGCGACTCCATGGACGGCAGCCCACCAGGCTCCTCCATCCACAGGACTCTCCAGGCAAGACACCGGAGTGGGTTGCCATTTCCTGCTCTGGCAAATCCCATAGCATCCACTAAAACAATAAAACAAAAAGGTAAGTAAGCTAACAGTATGAAATAGCATGAAAGGCTTTAAAAAAAAAAAAGAAGGCAGGTAAAGCAGAAAAGGGGGGCAAACAACAAATGCAAAAAATAGAAACCAAATAGCAAGATATAAATATCTTTATAATTTATATATATAAAGTTTTTAAAAACATATAATTCGTATATAATGTATATAAGATATAAATATCAATAATGACTGTTTGGTGGCTCAATGCCAAAGAATCCACCTGCAATGCAGCAGACATGGGTTCAATCCCTGGATCAGGAAGGTCCACTGGAGAAGGAAATGGCAACCCATTCCAGTATTCTTGCCTGGAGAATCCATGGACACAGTAGCCTGGTGGGCTACAGTCCATGGGGTTGCAAAGAGGTAGACACGACTTAGCGACTAACACTTTCACTTTCATTTCAATAATTGCATGTAAATGGTGCTAAATAGTCCAATTAAAAGACAAAGACTGTCACATTGCAGAAAAAACAAGATCCTACTATATGACTGCTATGGGAAACCTACTTTAAGTATAAAGACACAGATAGGTTAAAGGCAAAAGGATGAAGGAAAATAAACCATGAAAATACTAAGATAAAATAGAACTGATTATATTAACATCAGACAAGGCAGACTTCAAAACAAGAAGTATTAGAAAGAAAAATAGGATCACTGCATCATAAAAAAAGAGAATCAAATCCTTCATAAAACATAATAGTATGCACTGATGACAAAGCTTCAAAGGGCATAAAAAGAAAACTAAAAGAACTAAACATAGAAATTAAAAAAACACACTATTACAGTTAGAAATTTCAAACAAAAACTATGTGGCTCCAGAGACTACATTTTTTAAAAATTTAATAACTAAACAGTCAATTTGAAATATGAACAATTACAAAAAATTCTTCACAACCTTTTAGGCTTATAAAGACATCATTAAAATATAAAAACATGACAGCAACAAACATCAAATTCAGGATACCATTCACATCTGAGGTGGAAGAGAATTACTGGAAAGAGGTACAAAAGGGGGCGCTACTTTACTTGCAATTCTCTATTTATTGAAACAATCTGAAGTAAATGTGGTAAAAATAAATAAATTTTGAAAAATCTGAGTGTTGAGTATTTATTCTACAGTTAAAATATTTCCTGATAAAAAAAAGAAATCTTTCAACATATTTAATGTAGGTAGCATAAAACTGTCAAAGATGGATAAAAACATCTTACTAAAGAAACCTACAGCTTGCATCACTTGTAAACATAAATGCAAAAATCCCAATTAAAAGACTTGCAAATCAAACTAATCAGCATATGTAGAAACAAGGTATCTTGGCAAAGGATATTTGTACATCAATATTCATAGTAACACTATTCACAATCACCAAAATGTAGAAATCAGCTGAGTATCTATAAATAGAATGGAATACTATTCAGCCAGAAGAAGAAGCGACATATTAACATATGTCACAACATAAATGAACCTCAAAACTATTATGGTAATTGAAAGACACCAGACACAAAAGGTCATATATTTCATGATTCCATTTACATGAAACATCCAGAAGAGGTAAGTCCACTGAGACAGAAAACCAACTGGTGGCTGCCAGGGGCTGGAGGGAGGGCACTGATGGGGAGTGACTGCTTAATGCATGCGGTGTATTTCCTTTGGGGATAATGAAATTATTTTGGAACCAGATGTGGGTGATGGTTACTCAACAGGGAAAATGTACTAGATGCACTGAACTGTGCACTTCAAGATGGTTTATTTTACGTTAATTTCACCTCAGTGTAAAAAAAAAAGGGATTGGGTTTGATGAGCACTTGAAAATATTCCCTGCTTCTTTGATACTTCCTAATATAGCAATAAAATTTATACCTAATAATTCTAAGATACTGTCCAATGGTAAAAGAACTGCTTTTGTCTGTATTGTAGTAAATTCATAGAAATAAAAATCGCATTTGACATTTTTTTGAAGACATGTAATATAAAAATAATGATTTATTAATATCAATTTTGTTAGTGTTAATTCTAAATTTCAGTAACATAAACTGACGTGGAGGTAACAGATAAGAGTTACTATCATGGTAGTCTCAAGTGACAATCCCATGGGATAAGCTGGTTGAGCACACATGCTTTGAAGTCAAAAGTTGCTTCAAGTCTTAACTCAAACACCATATGGCAGACTTGAATGAGTTACTTACTCTCTCCAGGCCTTGGTTTTGTAAAATGGAGATAATAATAGTGCATACTTCTTATGTTTATCCTTAGGAATAAATGAAATAATACATGAAAACAAAAAATATCATATATGTAATAATACCTATTACTGTTAACATTGAAATAAAAAAACAAAATAAATTCCAGATATGAAATAAACATAAAATTATAAGAAATAATTTAACTGAATTACTGAGCATTGAAGAGGACATGACTATATGACTAGAAACCCTGGAAGAATCTATTGCAAAAGTATTAGAAATCATATTATTTAGACATAAAATCAATTCACAAAAACAAATTTAGAAAATGAGAAAAGGAAAAAAAAAACACAAAAAGCAACAAAAATATAAACTACCAAAACAATGCCTTAACAAATATGAGGAAAACTAAAAAACTGAGATATTAAAATTGCCTTGAATCAGAAATTTTGAATGTAGGACTAAAAAGAAAAGCAAAGATAATTTTTTAAAGAAATACGATTAGTGTTTTGCCCAAGTGTTTGTCTGTTGTTCAGTCGCATCCGACTCTTCGTGACCCCGTGGACTGTACCCCACCAGGCTCCACTGTCCGTGGGATTTTTCAAGCAAGAATCCTGGAGTGGGTTGCCATTTCCTTCTCCAGGGAATCTCCCCCACCCAGGGACCAAACTTGGGTTTCCAGCACTGCAGGTGGATTCTTAACCAACTGAGCCATCAGGGAAGCCCCTTTTACCTAAGAGCAGTATTAATTCCATTTTGTCTCTCCAACTGAGTCAGAAACTATTAACAACTAGCATTGTTCTTCATTTTACACAAGGTCTGGCACAGTGTTGAACAAATGTTTTAAAACTTGAGAACTCATAAAGCTGTGAGCAGTCCAGTTTCACAATCCTAGATACATTTTTCATATGTTTCTCAGAGCAGTTTCTACCTGTGGTGTCAAACTTAGAACCCAAAACATCAGAGCTGGAAGGAACCTGAAAGATGAATAAAGTCTGAAGGAAGCCACATGTCACAGACACTGAAACCAGCGCTCTGCGCCCCAAAGTGTGCTGGGTAGTATTCAAAACAAACAGAGATGGTGGTCTTTTTCCCTAACCTGCTTCCAGCAGAGGAACCAGCAACAGAAGCGGTAGTGTTCCGCTGGCCTGTTAGGCAGGCCCAGTAGTTTTTCAGTCATCTTTAACAAGTGATGGGAAGAGCAACTTCCCCCTACCCTTCCTCACATAATCCAGCTGTCCCCAAACGACGCTGCCCGCCAAGATAGAGGCTGAGAGTGTGTTTCTCCCACATACCCATTTATGGTTTCATCAGCACTTATTCAAGGTGCACTACCTTTAAATAACTTATTATGAAGTTCAAGTTTCAGAAAGAAGGAAAGAAAAGACATTTTTATGGCCCTAAGCAAATACCTGTCCACACAGGTTATTTTCTTGAGAAACTGCCTTGATTTGCATTGACTTTCTCTTGCTTCCCGCAGGCAAAACCCTGCTGGCATTGGCCTGCAGAATCCTGCTCACAGGCACAAGAATGTGCCAGAGCTGCTTTGCACTCGTTCTTAACCACATTTGACTTTGTTTTTTTTTTTTTTTTAATTAAACAGTTTATGGGATTGTTCTGGATGGCTGACCCCTGTATTCAGTAAACTGTCACTTCTAAAAAATATGATTTAAAAAAAAAAAAGAACCTGAATGGCAGCCACATAAGTATAAATATCAAAAACATTTGTAGTACCATATGCAAATCTTATTACAACAGACTCTGATATCCCATGTCCAAGGTGGTCCCCAGTGATTTCCATCTGCTGGTAATCACGCCCTTGAGTAGTCTTCCTCCTCAGTGAATATGGCAGACTTGTATCATTGATAAGCCACAGTGGAAATGATAGTATGTGGCTATGTCATAAAAGATACTGCAAGTCCAACCTTGTTCCCTCTTAGAATACTTGCTCTACGGGAAGCCAGATGGCATGTCATGAGGACACTCAAGCAGTGTCCTATGGTGAGGTCCACACGGTAAGGAACTGAGGTCTCCTGCCAACAGCCTGCACCAAACTGCCAGTCTTGTGTCTGAGGCAACCTGGAACCAGATCCTTTAGTCCCCAACAATCAAGTCTTCAAATGGCAGCCCCCAACAAGGTCCTGGGGCTTCCCAGGTGGCACAAGTGGTAGAGAACATGCCTGCCACCGCAGGAGACATAAGAGACGCAGGTTCAATCCCTGGGTCGGGAAGATCCCCTGCAGAAGGGCATGGCAACCCACTCCAGTATTCTTGCCTGGAGAATCCCATGGACAGAGAAGCCTGGCGGGTTACAGTCCATAGGTTCGCAAAGAATCGGACACGACTGAAGTGACTTAGCGCTCATGCACACACACACACACACACACACACACACACACACACACACACAAAGATCTTGACCACAGTCCCATGACCTCCAGTCAGAGTCATCTAGCGAAGCTGCTCCTGACCCACAGAAACTATGTGGAACAATGCATATTCATTGTTTTAAACTGCTAAGTTTTGAGGTGATTTTGTTACAAAGAAATAACTTTGAAAGGCACTCAAGGTTAAATTCTAACTCTTCAGATATTTCATGGCAGTTCCTAGAGAACCCAAGACTTCAAGAGCTCAAAGCAATTACCATTCCTACTTAGGTAATAATATGTTTTCTTTCCTATTATCTATAATTACATAATTTTTCTTAGCTCTTTTAAAAGATATATATTGCTTAAGAAAGTCCAATAAAAAGGTAAGTATTTTGTGCTAGGTCTTTACAAAAAGTATGTGCATTAGCAATATATACTGGGTGATAACTTAATACGCCTTTCTTTGTCCCACATAATTATCCTGTACATCATGAAATATTATCATCTGACATTTCATTACCTATGTCAGCAACTTTAAAAGACACATGCTAAGCACCATTGCTATAGTATTTGAAAACTACACAGTTACAGAGAATTAGAGCGCTTACTTGAAGCAGGCTATACCAAGAACATGGTTCTTCGTCCTATTACTAGGCAAAGCCAAGGAAGGAAATTCTGTAAGTCCCCTAAGAAACATAAATCTGTAATACCCAAACTGTTTTTATTTTAGGCAATGTATACATCTTTAGTTCAGATGAAGAATGACTAATATCATCCATAAAGGAGAATCAATAATCCAACTTCTGTTATATATTCCCCATACCAAATTCAAACTCCTCCAAACTTTTCTCACATGGATCTAGGAGTGGAAATGATTCAGCAGAGTCCATAAGTATATTCTTAAAGCCTTCTAATATCACATATGATTTAATAACATAAATTCTTCAATAATAAAATTCAGGTCTCCAAGTGTAAGCATATTTTTATTTACAACATTTGACAAATATGTATTTATAGTTAACTCTTAAGTCTGAGGAACCATGTGATATAAGGGATAAAAAGACAAAATATAAATAATCTTGCCTCCAGGTCATTTAGCATTCATTTGATCCATCCTACTAAAAACAGAAAGACAAGTAAGACTTGATTCCAATCACTTAGTTATTCACAGCCTAGACAGACAAATGTATTGGTATCTATGTAAATAACAATAATCCATGCCATAAGAGAGGTAGAAAGTAAATTTGTACCATGGAGTTAGGGCAAGGAGGGGACAGATTAAATATTTTTAGAATAGAAGACATTGTTTCCTTAAAATAGGCATGAGAGAAAGGTAGGATCTAAATGTGTCTGGGGAATACAAAGGGCATTTAGTGTGGAAAAATACTCTTTGGGCAGATTCTTAGGTCCTTTCTCTTCCCCAAGGGGCAGGCACACACATGCCACTTACTCAAGATAAGCAGGGTGAGGATAGAGGCCATATTCACACTGGCTCCTTCACTTCCTACCCACCCCCGTGTCTATTTTCAAGGGATGGGAATAAGTCTTTTGGCTGTGTGCTTACCTGATTCTCTAAAATGGCTTTCCTGATAGCCAGATTTCAATTCAAAAGCGAAATCATTCTATTCATCTGGTTTGTGTGAAGTTGTTAGAACTTGTACCACATTATCTACATTCTTACTTTCCCTCCTCCCACTTTGCGAATTTTAGGAGCAAGGAAGTTCATCTGTCAGGGAACGCAAGGAGCCTACTCAAGTAATCAAATGATTCAATCAACATTCTCAGTCAGAAGCATCAAAAACAGGCTCTTGTCATATAAGAGGCACTGGAAGACGGGCAAGACTCACAGAATCAGTGGGAGAAGGACCAAAGGAGTCACAGGATCAAGAAGCAAGAAATATCATAATAGTGTTTCAGCAAGAATAGACTTGCCAGGCTTCCTCATGACACAATGGCTCAGAATGAACCTTTACCACCTGTGCCACTACTTGGCACAAGTGATGACGGGCCAATTCCAAGCCCAGAGCTCAGGAGGTCCTGCATTTCACTGTCTTGAGCTTCTGCTGTCACTGTGAGAAAGGCATGCCTGGTCAAACCAATGGGTTTAAGGTGAAAACATGCATGGATGTGCCTGCTCTACACGTTAGTCCCAAAAGGGAAACACAGGGGCAGAGCTGCTCCAGTTAAAGCCTCCCGTTGACCCACTGATACATGAACAATTGGACTTGCAGACCCATATGCAAGCTCAGTTCAGATCAAATAACTCCAGCCAAGAGATGTGAGAGCTATAATAATACTGTCATAAGCCACTAGATTCGGAAAGCTGCTGTTACACAGCATTAGCTGACTGATATATCTGGTGATTGACATTAGATTGCAAGAGAAAAGTATAAGGCTAGTAAGGTTAAATCATGAAGCACCCTCTAGGTTATCTACATTTTGGAGTTGGACTCTATCCTGTGATCAGTAGGAATCCAGCCAAATTTTTGTGAGAAATAACACAATAACAAGTACCTGGTAAATAAACTTCAGTGAGGGTAAGAACTGGTAGTTGGTCCTGAAGATGTTGAAAGGATTCACGTGAAAGCTGATGAAGGCCTAACTGAAGATACAGTCAGTGGTAATAAGAAGATTTAAAAGAATATTCTCTTGAAATTCTCATTCTTGGGACTCTCCCGGTGGTCCAGTGGTTAAGAATCTGTCTTCCAATGCAGGGGATGCAGATGCAATCCCTGGTTGGGAAACTAAGATCCCACACGCTGCAAGGTAACTAAACCCAACTAGAGAGGCCACGTGCTACGACGACGGAGCCCACACACTCTGTAGTCCATGCTCCGCCACAAGAGAAACCCTAGTGCTGCAACCAGAGAAGCCCCCGAGTGCCCCAGCTAGAGAGGGCCAGTGGGCCACAATGAAGACCCAACAACAAAATTTGAAAAAAAAAAATTCTCATTCTCCATTCCTTAAGGATATCTTCACAGATCAAAGGAAAATATTAATAAAAAATAACCCTCAAGTTTTTGAAATATAGGGAGGCTACCTTGAGTCTAAATGGAATTCAGATATGTTTGGACATGCCTGGCAAAGTCTTACGAACAAACTTCCCAAAATCTCATCTGCATGAATATGGAGTCACCTGTGGGAAAAAATTTTAAAAAAAACCAGCGAATGAAAAAGCTAAGGCATGATCAGCAGAATCCCACAAGAAAGCCTTTGTCTTCTGAGAGGAGTGACACGTCTGTCTCTCAAATCTGTCTCCTGGTTCAATCCAATAGAACTCATGTCTGATTCATAGTAGGTATATGATTGGGGAGAATGGGTGTTATAAGTAAAGAGTAAAAGAATTAATTAACTTAACACATCTAAGGGATGACAAAGAGTCCTTCTCCCCAACCTAATCCCCCTGCTCTAACCAGGGCTTACATGTCTGGTGGACTCAGCAGATATAGTGCCCAGGGCCTGTGATATTTTGAAGACCTACAAAAATGTTTTCATTTTCATTTCTTTTACAATCAGATGAAAATGATACTTATAAGGATGAACATGTAATAATGAATCCAGCCTGAATTCTATTTCTTTTTTATACCAACAGAGTCAAATAATCTTCAAATATTTTTTACAATACAAGGAACTCCAAAGGCAAAAGTGTCTTGGGCCCACAAAAGTCACAAATGCAGTCCTGGGGCCAGCACAGTATAACTTGAGAGCTCTGAGAGCCCTGAGCTGCGGTGAATGCCACCAGGATGGGAGCTGGGTAATGCCCCCTCCACCTACCCCCTCAGAGGACATGAGCAGAAAATGACAAGGCTGGAGGCAGAGGGGGGCTTTAGCAGATCGAGATCAAATGAGTTTGGGGTTATCTTTCTTTATTCCCCCCCCCCTCCTCTCCTAAGGGAACCTCTGCCCAGATTAGGCATCCCACAGGCCATATGACAAGACAGCGACTGCCTGAGAGGAGCAGGAAAACTGCTAGGCGTGGGGACAGGCACTGGAGAATTTAGACATGTAGAAATCAACCTTAAATCAACTTTCAGCTTTTTACAAAGCAGGATCTTGGGCTTCCCTGGTAGCTCAGCGGTAAAGAATCCTTCTGCCACTGCTGAAGACATGGGTTCAATCCCTGATCCGGGAAGATCTCGCATGCCATGAACTAAGCCCACCCACCACAGCCACTGAGCCTAATGTCCCAGAGCCTAGGAGCCTCGCGTGCTGCAGCTGCTGAAGCCCACACGCCCTGGAGCCCGCGCTCCACAGCAAAAGAAAGCACTGCAATGCGAAGCCTGCACCCATTAACAAAGACCCAGCAAGCCAAATATTTAAAAAAGAAAAAAAAAAAAAAAAAAGCAGGATCTTTTTTTGTCAATTTCATGCTTGAAGGTCCAGCAAACCAGTAGATCAAAAAGGAATGCCAGGGGCTTCCCTGGTGGCTCAGTGGTAGAGAATCCACCTAGCAATACAGAGACATGAGTCTGATCCCTGGTCTGGGAAGATTCTACATGCCATAGGGCAACTAGCCTGTGCGCCACAACTATTGTGCCTGTGCTCTGGAGCAACAGGAGAGCAGCCTCTGCTCACCTGCAACTAGAGAAAGCCTGTGCTAAGCAACAAAGACCCAGTGCAGTCAAAAATCATTAAAAAAAAAAAAAAAAAAGGTGGGGGGAATGTTGCACTTGGGTAAGGGCTGATGGAGAGTGCTGGGAGGCCAATGCCCTCTCCACTCATCCCTCCCGCCCACCTCCATATGATCCCAGCAGTCTCTGGTATGCTAGAAATCAATGCTCTTGGTTAAGCAGAAATATAATATAGATGGGCTAATCGAGAAACATATTTAAATTTATAACTCGTTTCATTTGTAAACTGCTTTGTAATTACATATTTATTTGGCTCCAACAGATTTAACTATATATGTTGGGAGTAGAAGGAGAAAAAGAATCATCTATTTAAATCAAGGCTCTTGTATGTGCTTAAGATGACGAGCTTGACTTGGCTGCTGCCTCAGTTCCCGATGCAGCCTCAGAGTATGAACATCTCACCTAAGCAGTGTGATTTCAGTTTTAAGCAGATGTACAGCTCCAAAACATTAACCAGCCATGTCATCTTGGGCTCAGCCTAGCTCCCCTGCACTCACTTGGAGACTGTGTAGCTGTCTTGCGGTGTGTGCTGTGTGCTTAGCCGTTCAGACGTGTCTGACTCTTTTTGACTCCATGGACTCTAGCTCACCAGGAGCCTCTGTCTATGGAATTCTCCGGGCAAGAATACTGGGGTGGGTTGCCATTTCCTTCTCCAGGGGATCTTCCCAACCCAAGGATCAAACCTGCGTCTCTTTCACCTCCTGCATTTGCAGGGAGATTTTTTTACCACTGCACCACCTGGGAAGCCTGTGTAGCTGTTTTATCTGGCCTCTTGTCCTTTAAGATGCTCAGGGGTAGTTAGGAGTGTTCATCATTTTCAATTTAAGTGCTGATTTGGGAACCTGACTCCTCACAGAATAAATCTCTGCATTAAATTTCATAAGGGAAATTCTGTGACTTTTCAAACAGTCAATGGTAGAACAAATGACACTTTTCTCAAATTTTTATCTATATTAATATCATGAATATCATGTCTAACGCAACTAGCATAACTAACAAAGCAAAAAGGTTTCAACTTGATAACATGAAGGAGAGAACAGATGATTAAGAGTAACCCTTGATTAACCAACTTCTAAGTCTTGGTAATTAATCATCATATAATTTATATTTCAAAGAAAAATAAACTCTGTCACCCAATGATTATAGCTTTGTAAGACCAAGATCCAAATTTTAGAGTGGAAGCATGGATATATTCTCAAAAATGTCATGAGTTTCCATAATCATTTACCTTCATATACATTTCTAAAGTGAAGGCAAAAGAAAGACTTTTTCAGACATCTTATTTATCCAGGGCTTTTCTAAAAACAGAAAGCCAAGACTAGTCAAACCAAGAATACCTCCAACTGCAAGCCTCACCAACTCACACTTTTAAGTAACAATGGCCAAGGTCCCCTCCATCTCTCTTTTGTTCAAAAGAGGAAAACTTGATCACATAAAATGACAGTCTTTCATAATATAATATAAATCAAGACTTGGCAAAAGATGGCCTATCAAATCTGGCCAGTCACCTGTTTTTGTTTGGTCCATGAGCTAAGCATGGTTTTTACATTTTTTAATGATTTTTAAAAAGCAAAAGAAAAATAACATTTTGTGACATGTAAAAAATCATGTGAAATTCAAATTTCAATGTCCATTAAAAATTTTTAATTTCATTGATATTTTTGGAAATTCATTTTCTCTTATTATACAAGTACCTACACACTGTTCTTGATTTCACCTTTTGGCCCACAAAGCTTAAACTATTTACAATCTACTATTTACTTTACAGAGAAGTTTGGTGACCCCTGATGTAAATGACTGATAAGTAACAAGAAATCACCACTTTGTGGGGAAAAATGTATTTCTAAAGAGGACCAAAGGAATGAATTTTCCACTCTGGAATTTCTGACAAAACAAATACTTTTAAGAGTTGGTATATATCAACAAAAGAAATCAAACTTATCTCCTTATGTAGAGTTACATGGCTTGAACTGATGTTATCACCTCACTACATACCATATTGTCTGTAAAACAAGATAAATTGGTATCTCCTCTCAAAATTACTTTCACTGGGAGTTTAAGTTAAAGAATTTAAACAACCACTCTACTTTGACCTTCTGCTTTAAACTTTTTTAATCAAAATAGTATTTTATAAAATTGATACCTGTGAAAAAATCTACATAATGATAAGCAATGTATGAAGTAAATTTCAATTCGTGAAGCACACCAATACAGGTATGCCTTGTTTTATTGCACTTTGCTTTATTGCACTTTGTAGATAATGTGTTTTTTACAAACTGAAGGTTTGTGACAACCCCACATCCAGCAAGTCTATTGGTGTCATTTTTCCAACAGCATTGGCTTACTGGGTGTCTCTGCATCATATTTTGGTAATTCTTGCAATATTTCCATCTTTTTTTATTACTATATTTGTTATGGGTGATCTGTGAAATGGGATCTCTGATGTTACTATTGCAAAAAGATTACAGCTCCCTGAAGCCTCAGATGATTTTTAGCATTAAAGCATTTTTTAATTAAGGTATGTACATTTTTCAGACATACTACCACTGCACACTTAATGGACTCCATTATAGTGTAAACATAACTTTTATACACAATGGGAAACTCAAAAATTCGTGTGACTCACTTTATTGCAATGGTCTGGAATGAACCCACAATATCACTGAGGTATGACTGTAAATGTGTTATTTTTCTTTATAGATTGTTTCAAATCATTCATACTGGTATAGTTTCCCAAATACATTGGGTCCTTTCTTGGCTTAGTACCCCTACTTACATTTGTCCCGCTGTCAGGAATTTTCTTTCTGAATACACTGTTTCAGGGATTCTCTCCAGGTGGCATAGGTAGATAAATAAGGCGTTCAGGAGTTTTTTGGTTTTGTTTTTTGTTTTCCTTCTTTTTTTAATTGGAAAGTTTCCAAGCTTTCTAAACCTTTTGAAAATGATTTTTTATTGAACTGTCTGTCCTTGAATGCTCACTCAGAATTCATTGCTCACACAACACATTACTTGAACTTCTATTTTGTATTTATGCCATTCTATCTGATTAGAATGTGACTTTAGAATCATCCATCTCTAGTTCTTTACAGATTTCAAGAACTTCATTGTGTGGGACTTCCCTGGTGGTTCAGTGGCTAAGACTCCATGCTCCCAAAGCATGGGGCCTGGATGCAATCCCTGGTCTGGAAACTAGACCCCACGTGCCACAACTAAGAGTTCTCATGCCACCAGCGTAAGATCATGCATGCAGCAACAAAGATTCAAGATTCCCTGCTGCAACTAAGACCCAACAAAGCCAAATAAACAAATATTTTTTAAAAAAGGCGAAGCAGCTAGTTGTTTTCCAGAATGGCAATGTACAAATGCCAGAAAGGAGGAAACATTTTTGACATTTCTCCTCTCCCTCATCTCCAAAATCCAGCTCAATACCAAATCCTTAAGTTGCTGCCTAAATATTTCTGGAATTTCCACACTGGCCTCTTAGCTGTTATAACCTACAACCAACTTTACCACCACCTACCAAAGCTATTTCATTCTCCCACTAGACAGGGTAATCTTCTTAAATCAAACTCATCCATGTTCACACATTAGCATCCTTGACTTCATCTACCCACAACCACAGCACCCACATCTACAGATCATAGCACCATGTGGCTTGCAAAACTGTGTGGGAATTTGAAGCCTGTCCCTTCCACGAGATCATAAGGGAATGATGTGTATATAGTACTCATTCAAAGACATTTCATGACTGAATTAATGCTGGGCAACACCTCATTCTTTGCATTCTTGATGCTGCCAACTACTTTAAAGGAGTCCATTTTGGAAGTTCCACACTTAATTCCGTAATTTTTGGAGTATCTTTTCAAACTGCATTCAGAGACACTTTGCCTTCTACAAAAGAAAAAACTGTCTTTCTTTTTCATTGCTATACCTGGATTTTTGACCCAAAAAGGCTTTACTCCAAAAGTGTTCACCCACTGTATTTGAAAGACATTGCTTTAAATGACATTTGCTTCTTTCCAAAATATCTAACCCACATCCAAAAGCCAGATATTTAACAAGAGATAGGCAAAAGAATATATCATGAAAGCTAAGAATTACTTGGCACTTATGGTGGTCCAAGCATCAGTGAACACTTCACAGACATTATTCAACAAATCGATGTGCTAATGACTATTATCATTCCAACTTTACATATTAAAAGAAAATAACAACAAACTGAAATTAAGAGCCATGGTTAAGACTTTGTGGAAGGGACTTCCCTGGTGATCCAGTTAAGAATCCTCCTGTCAATGCAGGGAACAAGGGTTCAATCTCTAGACTGGAATAACATGCCGCGGAGCCTGCCCTCTAAAGCCCTTGAGTCACAACTACTGAGCCCATGTGCCCCAACTACTGAAGCCTGTGCGCGCAGAGCCTGTGCTCCACAGCAAAAGGAGCCACCACAACGAGAAGCCTTTGCACCATAACGAAGAGTAGCCCCTGCTCACCGCAACTAGAGAGAGTCTTCATGCGGCAATAAAGACCCAGAGCAACCAAAAATAAATACATTAATTTTTTAATTAAACAAAAATGAAGACTTTGCAGGAAAGTCCCTTATGAATACCCACAAATAAAATATTGAGTGATCACAGGTACTGGGTAGTTGTAGTAGCAGATTAATGTTTATCTTTACATTTTCTGGGAATCTACAGTCATTTTATTATCTTTTGTTGATACCTATTCAAAGTATTTTGGGCCCCTGCATGATGCTAAGTCATGCTGAATAATGAATAAGAGTGGGAGGAGCTGTTAGAAAAATAAAAATCTAGAAAAGGGATATGATATGCCTATATTATAGATACAGCCAAAAGTTCAAAGAAAAAGATGGTAACTTCAAATTGACACAAGGGTAGTTCTGAAGAAAACAAAAAACAATAATCCTGTTTGGGGGTTCATACTCTAAAAATTCAAGATATCATAATTCGTATCACTCACATGGTAGCAAAGTAGTAGTATATTAATAGAATTAAAACACAAGGTTTTATTTTTATTTTTTTATTTTTTTTTTTTTTTTACATTTAACCTAATTTTATTCATGCTTGCTTTGGGATGGGGAATAGATCATTCAGTAAAAACATACAGTAAAAACAAAATATGTCTTATCATGTACAACTTTTAAACTACAATAATGATGTACCTTAATTACTTCCATGCACACAAGTCTAACATTACAGTTTTTTAAAAAATAAACACAATTAAGACTTCTAGGAGCATTTTATAATAAAGTAATTCCTAATTTTTCTTTGTAGATAGATCAAGCACCTCCAAAATACAAATTCCTATACACAGTGAGCGCTTTACTTAAAATGAATACTTAAGTAAATTAAGTACGTGGACAGCCTTAGGATAAGCTGACATTATATATTCAGCCAAGTAGGCAACAAACCATAGTGCCAAATGGAAAAAAGTGTATTTGCAAATAAATTTCAAAAACTAACTTTTTATAATTAAATACGAAAATATACTGATTTGCTAAAATAAATAAGATGTGATGTAACACTTCACTATAAAGAATGCATACCAGAACATTTATAAACAGTGAGTGAATCTCATTAAGAAGAGTTTACTACAATAAACGCTGGCTAAATAGAAGTGCATATTGTGAAGCACTATGGGTGGTATATGTTTGCCATACTCTTGTTACCTTGAGGTAGATAACACATGTGTACCAAATTCGGCATTCATTTTCAGTTGCTGCTGGTATCATGTGTTTTTAAGAAATGTGTACAGTATGAAAAACTTGAAAATACTCATGAATGAAAAATGTTTTAGGAAAAAAATAGATATTTTCATGCAATTATGTACAGTCTCACTGTGTAAATTTCAAGGCAAGATTTTTGTTTCCTGTAAAACAGATCATTGTTCTATAAGAGAATGTTTTTTACTTGTCTTAGTGCATTTCTTTTGTCTCCTCCTGCATTGCATTATTTTGCTCTATTCTTTATTTTTGTGTGCAAACGACATGCCAGTTAAAATGAAAACCATCTCATGTAGAAAAAAAGTCTGGATTTTAAAAACCAAGAAAAAAATCCTTTCTAAATGACACCATCTGATTCAAGTAAAAAAAAAGACTTAAACACTAGTAATAAAAAAGACAAAACACATTTCATGAAGAATACAGAGAAATGTCTGCTGAGTGTTTTAGTTCAGATGTTTCAGAATGCTGCTGTATGTCTTATGAGGAATCTGAGGAAGATTTCATAGCAGAAGGTGTTAATGTGGCCTGTATTGACTTAAGTGGTGACCCAACTGGACTGTGGAACTGCGGGATGCCTATGGATTCAAGCTGCTTGTTGAAGAGAACTCCCCACTGCTGTTCAGAAATCCTTCCTCATTTCCTCTCTCCCAAGCTTCCCATCCTCTATCGGCTCAGTTTCTAGCATTTCAGTATCTTCTTTCCTGCTAAAAAACTTGTCCAGGTAACTGGTGTAAGTGTTTTCCTTTTCAATTTGCTCATCCTTCCTTACCTCACAACAAAACTGATTTATGAGAAAACAGTCCTCCCACCACCCACAAACTGGCTATCCCAAGAAGACTGGTACAATGCTTCTAATTGAGCCAAATTTGCCATTCCTTTTCCTGTTTTTCTTGGCTTACTGACTTTGATATCAAACTTTTCAATTCTAGTTGGGACACTGAGCTATTCAAGTCATTTAATTTGTCAACAACATCAGTAGCCTCATGTTGTGAACTAAGTTGAATAGTTCCTGCAATAAAGGAATCAAAGTCAAATCCTGATTCTTTTCCCTTTCTTTTCAGCCAGTTGCTGTGATGCTTCCTCTAAAGCTATCTGGGCTTTAACCAATCCATTCCTTTCACATTTTGACTTGCCCTTCTTATCAGATTTTTCTTTGCTTTGTTCTTTCCAATTAGAAAGATCTATAATAAGCTTGGGCTCATAATAATGATTAACTTCACTCTCTCTCCAGACTAAGTTATCTAAATATGATGATGACCTCGTTTTGTAGTTACAAGTATGGCTACACTCCAGATCACAGTATTTGTTTTCGTGATGATCTGGGTACTGCCAACAAGGCTCAGTAGAGTAACTAGTGTCAAAAGCAGGATCCTCCAAATACTTTTCACGATCTCCATCCAAATATTTTCGAGGATCAACTTGTACTTCTTCTTCATCAGTGACATCAGACAGAGCTCTTGGGTCTAGCTGAACTTCCTCAATATCAAAGTTGTTATGTATAGGCCAATCATGCTCTGAAAATTGACAATCATGGTACCTTTCCCAGTTATAAATGTGACTATGAGTTTCATCCATAAGCAAAATATCATCAACTTCATCTTCAATATGAAAAGGATGACTTGAGATTGGCTCATCCACTGGAAAAGAATAAATGCTCATGTAAGGATGGGAAAGCGCTTCTTCTGCTGTCAACCGATCCATGGGGCTGAATGTCAAAATTTGTTCCAGGAAATCCAGTGCTTCTCGACTAATTCCTGGAAGCAGCTGAGTTAAAGGTTTGTGTGGCTCAGTCATGTCATTTCTAATGTAAACTGGAATTACGCTGAGAAGCTCCTGACGATCTTCCTCATGGACAACAGGAATAGATTCTAAAATCAGCTGCATCTGTTCAAGTTCATGTGCACCTGCAAAGAGGGTTTTACCAGTCAGCATTTCAGCAAAGATGCAGCCTGCAGCCCACATGTCAATGGCTTTAGTATAATTATTAGGAGAAAGTAAAAGACGCGGAGATCTGTACCATTTAGTAACCAATCCTTCAGAAAGATGACCCTTATGGGAATAATGGGGATCCATGATCCGTGCAAGACCAAAGTCACCTATCTTCAGCACCAAGTCTTCAGTATTAATGAAAAGATTCGCTGGTTTGAGGTCTCTGTGCAGCACGTTTGCTGAGTGAATGTATTTGAGCCCACGCAGCAGCTGATACATGAAAAGCCTGGCGTGCTCCTCCAGTAAAGGGCCCTGCTCCAGCACATTGGCCAAGTCCGTCTCCATGTACTCCTGAACAATGTAAACGCTGCTCAGTTCGGTAAGAGAGCCCACGTCATCTGATAACTGGCTTCCACTAGGACCAAGAATTTCAAACACCTTCACAATGTTATCGTGGTCAAGTCTTCTAATAATTTTGATTTCACGTAGAGCATGTTTGACACTCTGGGGATCAGTAAGGACAATTTTCTTGATGGCTACTCTTTTGTCACAGTCATTGTCTACAGCAGAAAAAACCAAGCCATTGCCTCCACAACCCAATGGTTTTAAGTCCATATACCTAGAGCCCAGATCAAAACCATGAATGTTCATGAGACTTTCAAATTTCTCTGCCATTTTGAAACCCTTACTATTGGCTTTTCCTTTCAAATTGTTGAACGAAAATGGCATCAAAGGAAAGATCTTTTAAAAGGGAGAAAAAAATAATTCTGCGTCCACAGCAAGATGGTTTCTTGATGCTCATTGCATATGCCAACCAGGCCTGTTGAGTTCCCCTTAGATTTAAAGCTCAAAAGCTCTACTCATACTGAGAATTAAAAAGATTGCAGTACTCATAGTTCAAGAAAGGGACAGCAACTCTGCAGACATTTAAAGAAAACACTCAAGAAACTCAAACGGAATGAAATGACATACTATGCACTCAGATTTACTGTGCTGAAGGATTTAACATTTAACAAAAATGTGAATAAATATGCACACAATAGGCTTCTATGAACATTCTCCTCACAGTGCAGATACATTCAGTGTTGGACTGGTCCTGAGCAGCATCATTCTAAGGTGCTATTTCCGTTTGCTTCTTTTCTTCCTCTGTTGCTGTATATTTCAACAGGAAGCCCTGGCGGCTGTTGGTTAACAGAAGATGTCTTTTGTTAGTGATCAGGTGGCTCCAGCTCACCACAATCACAATCAAAGCTACCGTCCATCTTACTCTGATACAACCGGACTTCTCCGACTCATCGAGGGAGTGCAGGGCCCACGGACAGCCCCCAGTGTCGGCTCAGGTCTCCGGCTGTGCTGGCGGCAGAGGGCGAGGAAGAGGGGGCCAGGTTTTATTTTTAAACTGCAGGAAATAGCTTAAAATACAGAAAGTTAAATGGAAACTAGAGGAATTATTTGAGAAACTATGAGAAACTATCCACTTTATACATAAGAGTATTTTTTTCTTCTTTAGTCTTTGCTTTTTTGGGTACCACTCAGTTTCTCTATTTAGATGAAAATGTTGTCAACTTGTTTCATTATAAATATTCATCTTTAAGGACTTAAGCCCAGGTGGCTCAGATGGTAAAGAATCTGCCTGAAATGCAGGAGACCTGGGTTCAAACCCTGGGTCGGGATCCTCTGGAGAAGGAAATGGCAGCCCACTCCAGTATTCTTGCCCAGGAAATCCCACAAACAGAGAAGCCTGGCAGACTACAGCCCAGGGGGTCACAAAGAGTCAGACATGACTGAGCAACTAACATTCATCTTTACAGTATCAAAATTCAAAGGTGGCATTGGTCATGATTCTTATTTTTCCAGTCTTTATGTCAAAATCTCCAAGCCCACTACACTAGATGTGCAAATGATTTAAACAACTGGGGGGTGAGGCCAGGGGTGAGGGTGGGGGGTGGTGAGGGGTTGTAAGTGACACATCCAAAGAGCAGCCAAAATCACTTCCTCACAGTTTACAAACCCATCCACAGCATCCTGAAATCACACACTTAATATAAATTTAGAAATTATTTACATAATCTCCAGATTAGCATTAGTAGACTATAATCAACTATAAAATCTAGTCTCGTTCTCTATAAATTAGAAAACAAAAATTTTTAATAACTCAAATACCTGACTTACTCATATTTTTGAGTGCTATTATTTAAACTAATTTAAATTTTGTCCAAGTACACACTATATATTTTTGCTTAAATTTACAAGACTAGACAAACCAAGAGAAAAATTACTTAGCCCTGAACTGCTTTATTCTCTAATGATTCTGTCAGTTCCAACTTCCAAATATTTTTTTAAAGTTATGCTTTTACTATCTTTTCAATTTAAAGCATTTCTAAAATACAATCATATAAGACTCTATAGGAGGCAGCAAAAGCAGTCCTCAGAGGGAAGTTCATAGCAATAAAGACTTCCTCAAACAAGAAAAATTTCAAATTTCAAATAGCAACCTAACCTTTACCATCTGACAGAACTAGAAAAAGAACAACAACAACAACAATCTCAAGTCAGCAGAAAGAAGAAAATAATAAGGATCAGAGAGGAAATGAATAAAAGAGAGATTGAAAAATCAATAAAACCAAAATCTCATTTTTTTGAAATGGTAAACAAACCCAACAAACCTCTGGCCAGCTCACCAAGAGGAAAAGAGAGAGGACCCGAATAAGCAAAATAAGAAATTGGAGAGAAATAACATTCAATACCACAGAAATACAAAAAAAAGAAAAAAGAAAAAACTGTAAGAGAATACTATGAACAACTAAGTGTCAAAAAACTGGGCAACCTAGAAGTGGACAAATTTCTGAAAATAAATAGCCCACCAAAACTGAATCAAGAAGAAATATATAATTTGAACACAGCAATCATTAGAACTGAAATCAAAAATCTAATTTAAAAAACGATTCTCTAAAAACAATAATCCAGGACTGGATGACTTCACTGGAGAATTCTACCAAACATAAGGGAAGAACATGTACCAATTCTCAAACTCTTCCAAAAGACTGAAGGGGGTGGGGGGGGATGTTCCTGAAGTTATTATAGGAAGCCACCATCACCCTGATACCAAAACCAGACAAAGACACCATCAAAACAGAAAATTACAGGCTGCTGTTTCTGATGAATATACATGCAAAAGTTCTCAACAAAATATTGGCAAATAGAATCCAACAACACATTAATAAAAGATCATACACCACAATCAAGTTGGATTCATTCCAAGCTCACAAGCATGGCTCAACATATGCAAACTAATCAATGTGATATATATCACAAAAACTACATGAGTATCTCAATAGATGCAGAAAAAGAAGCTGATGAAATTCAACATCCATTCATGAAAAAAAGGAGTCTTTTCAAAGTGGGTATAGAGGGAAGATAGCTCAACCTAATAAAAGTCATTTATGACAAACCCATGGCCAACATAATACTCAACAGTGAAAAGCTGAAAGTCTTCATGCTAAAATCTGGAAAGAGACAAGGATATTAGTTCTCACCTCTACTATTCAACATAGTACCAGAAGTCCTAGCCACAGCTATCAGACAAGAAAGAGATAAAAGGAATCCAAATTAGAAGGGACAAAGTAAAACTGTCATTATATGCCAATGACATACTATAGAGAGAAAGAATCCTAAAGACTCCACACAAAAACTAGCAGAACTGATCAATGAATTCAGTGAGGTAGCAGGATACTAACAGATATCTGTTGCATCTCTTTACGCTGACAAAATGAAATACTAGAAAGAAAGTTTTAAAAAAAATAATAATAATTTTTAAATAGCATCCAAAAAAAGTACTTTGGAGTAAACTTGACCAAGGAGGTGAACACTGATAAAGGAGACACTGAAGATGAGTCAAAGAAATAGAAGGCTATCCTGTGGTCTTGGGCTAGAAGAATTAATAGTTAAAATGGCCATGCTATCCAAAGCAATCTACAGATTTAATGCAATCTCTATCAAATTACCCATGATATTTTTTCACAGAACTAGAATAAGTAATCCTAAAATTGATATGGAATCATAAAAGATCCAAAATTGATTCTGAGGAAGAAGAACAAAGCTGGAAAAGAATCCTCCCAGACTTCAGACATCACTACCACACTACAGCAATCAAAACATCACGGCACTGGCACGAAAACAGGCGTGGGGGCCAATGGAACAGAACAGAAAGCGCAGAAATAAATCCACAGACCTACAGTCAATTAAACTGTGAGAAAGGAGGCAAGAATATACAATGGAGAAAAGATAAGCTCTTCAGGAAGTAGTGTTGGGAAACTGGACAGCCACACACAAATCAATGAAATTGGAATATACCCTCACACCATATACAAAAATAAACTTGAACTGGCTTCAAGACTTAAATGTAAGACCAAATACCATAAAACTCCTAGAATAAAACATACTCAAAACATTTTCAGACATAAATTGTAGCAATGTTCTCCTAGGTTAGCCAGTCTCTGAAGGCACTAGAAATAAAAGCAAAAATAAACAAATGGGACTAAATCAAACTTATAAGCTTTTGCACAGCAAAGGAAACCACAAACAAAATGAAAGGACAACCTACAGAATGGGAAAAGATATTTGCAAACAATGCTACCAACAACAGATTAATTTCTAAAACATACAAACAGCTCATATGACTCAATAACAAAAACACAAACAACCAAAACATCGACAGAATACTTACATAGACATTTCTCAAAAGAAGATATACAGATGGCCAACAGGCATAAGAAAAGATGCTCATGTGCTAATTATTAGGGAAATACAAGTCAAAACCACAATAAGGTATCACCTCACACCAGTCAGAATGGCCATTACCAAAAAGTCTACAAATAATAAAAGCTCTTCTTGCCTGGAAAATCCCGTGGACGGAGGAGCCTGGTGGGCTGCAGTCCATGGGGTCACTAAGAGTCGGACACGACTGAGCGACTTCACTTTCACTTTTCACTTTCATGCATTGGAGAAGGAAATGGCAACCCACTCCAGTGTTCTTGCCTAGAGAATCCCAGGGACGGGGGATCCTGGTGGGCTGCCATCTATGGGATCGCACAGAGTTGGACACGACTGAAGCAACTTAGCAGCAGTAGCAGCAGCAGTGAAGGCGTGGAGAAAACAAAAGCATCCTACACTGTTGGTAAGAATGCAACTGGTACAGCCACTATGGAGAACGGTATGGAAGTTCCTTTAAAAACTAAAATTAGAGTTACCATATGATCCAGCAATCCCACTCCTGGGTGTATATCCAGATAAAGGTCTAATTCAAAAGATACATGACCTCAGTGTTCCCAGCAGCACTATTTACAGTAGCCAAGATATGGAAGCAAGCTAAATGGCCACTGACAGATGAATGGATAATGAAGATTTGATATGTGTGTCTGTGTGTGTGTCTGTGTGTGTGTGTGTGTGTCAGTCAAATGGAATATTACTCAGTCAAAAAAAAAATAATGAAATAATGTCATTTACAGCAACATGCATGGATCTATAGATTATCATGCTGAGTAAGCCAGACAAAGGAAGACCGTATCGCTTATATGTGGAATCTAAAAAAAAAAAAAAAAAAGATAGAAATTAACTTAAATACAAGAAAGACGTTGACCCACAGATGTAGAAAACAAATTTAGGATTACCAAAGGGGAAAGGGTGAGAGAGATAGATTAGGCATTTGGGATTAGCAGATACAAACTACTATGTATAAAGCAGATAAACAACAAGGTCCTATTGTATAGCACAGGGAATTATGTCCAATATCTTATAATAAAGTGTGATAAGTCACTTCAGTCATGTCCAATTCTTTGTGACCTTATGTACTATAGCCTGCCAGGCTTGTAATAAACTATAATGGAAAAGAATATAAAAAAAGAATATATGTGTAATAATCATTTTGCTGTGTATGAAACTAACATAACATTGTAAATTAATGATACTTCAATTTTTTAAAAAACAATTATCTTAGGCAAGTTTCAAATATAAGAAGACACTGCTTTAAATAAACACTCCTCTAATTGGGAGGAAATATATTAAAGCAAGTTTACTTTGGACATGACTTAACAGCCAATGGGAAAAAAAAAACAAACAGCCAATGAGAATCTCAAAATGCGTTTTGTAAGACTGTTATTTATTCTGGTGTCTTACTACTATAACACACATAGCAAGTTGCAAATAAATAAATAAAGGCACACATTAAAAACAATTCTAAACATTGATAAGCTGACATGAGAATATTTTGCAAATTTTTTTTATTTTATCAAAAATGCTCTGTGAAATGTAAACTTGCTTTACAAAAATGAAAGCCTAAAAGCAAAACAAGTCAAACTATAACCTCAGAAAGATTTAGGAATTGGAGGCAAGTGTGTGTGCTAACTCGCTTCAGTCCTGTCAGGCTCTTTGTAACCTATGAACTACAGTCCGCCAGGCTCCTCTGTCTATGGGATTGTCCAGGCAAGAATACTGGAGTGGGTTGCCATACCCTCCTCCAGGGGATCTTCCTGACCCAGGGATCGAACCCACCGCTCCTGAAGCTCCTACAGCGCAGGCTGATTCTTCAACCACTGAGCCACTGGGGAAGCTCCAGGGATTAGAGGCAATAATCTCCAAAAGTGAGGGTGCAAGGGAAGGCAGCCTCCCTAGAACTCCCCTTCATACAGCCAAATAACTATCTCTCCCACACTAGGATAGAGGACAGAAAGGTTTAAGAATAAAACAAGCCAGCAGAATGAATATGTCAATACAAAAAAAAACAAGAAACAAAAATTAAGAAAATTCTGCCAAAACAAAGAGGCGACAACAAGGAAGCAAATAGTAGAGAAATAAATAAAAATAAGAGAATCACTCCAGAGAACCAACATCCAACTAAGAGGAGTTCCAGAGAGGACTGAGAAAACAGAGGTGAAGACTTATAAGTAACAAAAGGAAATTTCCCAGAACTGAAGGACATCATGCCATTGTGAAACTGCAGGAAACCTGGAGTAAAAGGCTTTCAGAGACAGGAGAAAATGTCACTAGAAGGGAACAGAAAGGAGAACATCACTGAAGCTGTGACCGGCAACCACAGATGTTAGAAGATGGAACAGCACTTTCAAAATTCTGAGTAAAGTAACTTTTGACCTAGCATTCTGTGACCAAACTGTTAAGTGAAGTAAGATACAGAAACTTTCACAAGTGAGATTTTTTTTTAAGTACCTCCCAAGTATCCTTTCTTGGTAGGTAGTAAGTCAAGAAATCAGAAGATATGTGGCTCAACCACAGATGATGAAGGCAAATGCCATGGCCACAGGTAAGCATAACAGTCGCCCAGAGAGCAATTCATCTAGATCTTACCAGGAATCAACCCCAAAAAGTCTCAAAGAAAGAATATGAAAGATTCTATGATGTATCAAAAAGCACAGCAAGAAATTAGTGATGGTGCTCGCTTCGGCAGCACATATACCAAAACTGGAACGATACAAAGAAGATTAGCATGGCCCCTGCGCAAGGATGACATGTAAATTCGTGAAGAGTTCCATATTTTTATTGGAAATAAAAGCAAAAATAAACAAATGGGATCTAATTAAACTTAAAAGCTTCTGCACAACAAAGGAAACTATAAGCAAGGTGAAAAGACAGCCTTCAGAATGGGAGAAAATAATCGCAAATGAAGCAATTGACAAACAACTAATCTCAAAAATATACAAGCAACTCCTGCAGCTCAATTCCAGAAAAATAAATGACCCAATCAAACAATGGGCCAAAGAACTAAATAGACATTTCTCCAAAGAAGACATACAGATGGCTAACAAACACAGGAAAAGATGCTCAACATCACTCATTATCAGAGAAATGCACATCAAAACCACAGTGAGGTACCATTTCACACCAGTCAGAATGGCTGTGATCCAAAAGTCTACAAGCAATAAATGCTGGAGAGGGTGTGGAGAAAAGGGAACCCTCTTACACTGTTGGTGGGAATGCAAACTAGTACAGCCACTGTGGAGAACAGTGTGGAGATTCCTTAAAAAACTGGAAATAGAGCTGCCTTATGACCCAGCAATCCCACTGGTGGGCATACACACGGAGGAAACCAGAATTGAAAGAGACACGTGTACCCCAATGTTCATCGCAGCACTGTTTATAATAGGCAGGACATGGAAGCAACCTAGATGCCCATCAGCAGATGAATGGATAAGAGAGCTGTGGTACATATACACAATGGAGTATTACTCAGCAATTAAAAAGAATACATTTAAATCAGTTCTAATGAAGTGGATGAAACTGGAGCCAATTATACAGAGTGAAGTAAGTCAGAAAGAAAAACACCAATACAGTATACTAATGCATATATATGGAATTTAGAAAGATGGTAATGATAACCCTGTATGCAAGACAGCAAAAGAGACACAGATGTATAGAACAGTCTTTCGGACTCTGTGGGAGAGGGAGAGGGTGGGATGATTTGGGAGAATGGCATTGAAACATGTATAGTATCATATATGAAATGAATTGCTGGTCCAGGTTCGATGCATGATACTGGATGCTTGGGGCTGGTGGTCCCTTGGGACGACCCAGAGGGATGGTACAGGGAGGGAGGAGGGAGGGGGGTTCAGGATGGGGAACACATGTATACCCATGGCAGATTATTCATGTTGATGTAAGACAAAACCAATATAATATTGTAAAGTAATTAACCTCAAAAAAAAAAAAAAGAAATTAGTGATGTTTACACAAAACACTAAATAACTAGGGGAAGAAAGAAAAACTCTGCTATCATCAAGTCTAGGAAAAGGTAGTTACTCAATAAAGAAAATGTTAGCTATGATATCTTCCTAAATAATACATTGCAAATACCAAAAATTATGATTATGTTGTGAAGACAGGAAAATGTATGTGCCATGGAGTGATGGCAAATGGTAGAAAAAGCACTAAATTGTTATATTTCATAAAGAAAATCAACAGATGCTGTCTAATATAAAAAAAATCAGAAAGAGCAGCATTAAAATATTATTTATAAGTATAAAGATACATGTAAGATGAGTAGCTAAAAGGTTGAAGAGTAATTTTCTATGGGGAGTAGAAATGGGAGGTATGGTTGTAATTTTTTTTTAAAATCAAGTAGTACTATATAACTTTTAAAACTATATCTCCCTATTATTTTGACAAAATTTTAAATAAAACAGTGATAATACTGGACTTCCCTGGTGGTCAAGTGGTAAGCTCTGTGCTTCCACTGCAGGGGGCAAAGATTCAGTCCCTGGTTGAGGAAGTAAGATCCCATGTGTTGCAAAGTGTGGTCAAAAAATAAAACATTTGGGGACTTTTCCTCATGGTCCAGGGAGTTCCCAAGGCAGCGGGCCCAGGTTCAATTCCTGGTCAGGGAACTAGATCCCACGTGCTGCAACTAAAGATTCTGCATACTGCAACTAAGACCCGACACAGCCAAATAAGTAAATATGTTTTTAAAATAAATAAAGCAACTCTCGATTTGTAATTAAACATACACATTATCATATGTAAAGTAGACAGCCAGTGGGAATTTGTTGTATGATGCAGAGAGCTCAATCCTGTGCTCTGTGACAACCTAGAGGGGTGTGAAGGGGTGGAAGGTGGGAGGGAGGTCCAAGAGAGAGGGGACATATGTATACCTGTGGTTGATCCATGTTGATGCAGGGAAAAATCAACATAACACTGTAAAGCAGCCATCTTCCAATTAAAAATAAATTTAATAAATAAATAAAGCAATACAAGAAACAACAACATTAAATCCATTTCTTCTTATAGCTTCACTCTCCCCCCAGGTTGTCTTTCCCCTCGCATATAAACATCCTTTCCAAGAAAACCCTTATATAACCTCTTCCAGCCATAGTCCAGATTCTTTTCTTTCCATCACAGTCAATCTTACTGCATATTGTTCTCTAACCTGCAGCAAAAAATAAATTAAATCATATGAAAAAGTACTGATCCCATCATTTTTACCTATAAAAAGAACATTTTATATGATTCATCTAAATGGCTTACTCTCATCACCACCAAATTCTGAATTCACCACCTGAATATGCCCTGCTGTTTCATTTGTGCCCTGTGCTGCAGCAACACTGCCCTGCCTTCATTCAGACATTCTTCATTTCTTTCTGGATTAAAGCCTTAACCTCCTAACTTGTGCTTACCATCAGGCCAGGTTGGCAGTGTTGTGACACTCCCCTTCTTACAATGCATCCCCAAACCATCGGAATCAAACCTAAACTCTCCCACGGCCGTGGGCTGACCACTGCAGCCTCTCTCTGTACCCATCCTAGACAGACTACCACCCTGCACTCTATACTTGACTCAAGCTAACCATTCGGTGTTTTCTTAAACAATCCCAAAAGCAATCATGGATGAAAAAAATTTCAATTTCTTCTACGGGCCAAGTCAATGATGATAAGGCTGATTATGTTCTACTTAAATATTCAAATGAATGGTGATAGGGAACTAAGAACTAGTCGTACTGAAAGAGGGAGAGACAGAGAAAGAATGTGAGAAGGAAAAAGAAAAGAGGAATGGGATAGGGAGGCATGGAGAAGGGTCTGGAAAAAAATACAACACAGCTTCACAGGCATAGTGTCTGCTCTTACTAAAGAGAATCCACTAATATATATCATTGGAGTATTTCAATCATAATACTAGTAAATAAACAGTCTTCCCTCTTGAGGAAAAAAAAAGTTTCACCTCAAGTTTACAATGTAACAACTATGTGATATAAACTTGCAAACATTACAACTAATCTGTTTGCAGGAAATTGCTCTCCATTTTCCAACAAAATGATAAAACTAAGACCAGCTCACAGTTAGCTTTAAAAAAATATGTGTACCAAGTATTTGTACTTCTGTTTATCTTCTGGTGAAGAGCTTCATCATTAAGTTTTAAAAGCCGTCCAACCAGTTCTCAAACTAGCACCCTATCCAACAAAAGTTTAATTGGGTTTGGAGTTTTGTTTAAACTGACAGCTGTGGTTCAGAAAGCCCCCAAGGTCAGCGGTACCGTTTGCATCAAATGGCCCAAAGGTATTCTGTGGTTCTGGGGTGGTGACTTTTTTATTTTTATTTGCAACTACCTAGTTAATGGCTCTTTTCTCAGAAAGTGGCATAATCATATGCAAAACATCCTTACAGTAACTCTGAATCAACGAAATAAGTAAAGGAAGGGGGGAGAAAAGCAGTTGATCCTCACCTGTTCACTGTGCAGACATCCTGCACCTTCACGGATCTAGCCGAGACAGGAAGCAGGATGTAAGAAAAAAGGCCTTCGAGCAGGCAAAGAGGGGTCAACAAAGGCTTGTGCAAAAGAAGCTTGCAAACTTTCCCATAGGAAAGCGGTGAAGGCTCTCCCTTAAAGGCTATTTACTCTCACTTTACAAACAATATCACCAGGCTTATTTACCTAGTTTCAAAGCCTAGGGCAGAACAGACAAAAGATATTAGGAAGAGAACTGTGGAAGATACTGAAATATTTACTGCAAAACAGAGACACTTGTTAGCATAATTGGAAGGAGGAAACAAAAATTACAAAAAGAAAACAAGAGAATTCAAAGCACAGTTGGATCCAGGGTATGGGGGACAAACACCTCATTCACTCAATAAGACCATAGGCATTACTTTATATAGTATTTAGGAACCAACTTCCAAAGTGATGTCCTTGGTCCTCAAGAAAAGAATCAACTTAGCACCTCTGCTAGGGGGTACCTGAGCAGGTAATGAGAATGCAAGGGGGAACAAGTCCCGCCCACTTTTACAAAGGGGAAGAAGTATAATAGATTTTAGAACATGTTTCTACTAAAAGAGAAAACGTTTTAAAAGGGCATATTTGGGACTGGCCTGGAGGATCGATGATTGGGACTCCAAGCTTCCAATGCAGGGGACATGGGTTCAGTCCCCGGTCAGGGAACTAAGATCCCACATGCCCTGCAGCACTCCTCTCCCCCCAAAAAAGGCATATTTGTCCTGAACCCATAATTATTAAGAAAATTGAGCATCTACAATAGTTCATTTGCTAAGGTATCCTCATGATGACAGTTACAAAGTATTTGAAACTGAGGTGAAATAAGTATTGGGTTGTAGAATCTAGACTCAATAAGTGTTTCAAATAACTATTAAGACAATATATAACATCAAAGAACAGAAAAGTAGTAGACATCTGGAGTTGGGTCTCTGTTGGACGTGACCTTGGCAAGTCCACTACTCCTCTGAGACGCTGTCCCCTCATCTGTCAAATAAGGGTCTGAAGGGCCAGTTTTGAAGAATCCACTGACATTTCCCTCCAACCCACATTCACAGTATTTTCCCTTTATTCAACTTGGCCATTCTGGACCCACGGCCTTAGGCAAAAGCTGCTACTGCAGGATAAAGTGATAAAACAAGGGTCCATTCTGGTTTTCAGGTTTTAAAAACCGGGGAGTCTTATGGAAAAGAAGAACACAGGACAGTAACAATTAATTTGGGAGCAAACAAGGTGAGTTTATCTGAGTAACATGTCCTACCTCTACAGCTAGAAAAGAATTAAATTCCTGGACCAGAAAACATTTGTGGGGAGGTGAGGAAAACACAGAATGCTGCTGGATCCCCAGGATAGAGACTCATACCAGCTCCCCAGGGCTAAGCCCAAAGGAAACAAGAGGGAGATGTGTTTGTAGGAACAGCGAGCAGGGGCAGAAGCCCACTGCGTCTGGTTATTGGTGTCACCAAGGAAAGCACAACAGTCGAGCACTGGAGGGAACAATGTTACACAGAGAGGCAGAGGAAGATCAGCTCCGCTAGCGGCCGTAGGTCCACCAAGGCCAGCAAGGCCCTCCTGAGAGACAATGCAGCGCCAGAGGCCTTCACGAAGTCCAGAACTCTGGTGTGGTAGAATCAAAGGCCCCAGCCCCGCCCTGCAATGGACGGATAAAGTAATGGGGTTCACCAGGTGCCATATGACACACACACTTAGGCAGAACAAAGACATACATTTTGAATAGGAAGCAGGAAAAGATATTCCCATACAAGGATACAAATCCAACACAAGCTATGAGGACTCTGGTAGAGAAGTATTCCAAGCCAAAGGCCCATTCCTACGTGGCCAAGTTGGAGTACCCTCCAATAGGCAAAAGACTTCATGTCTTCCTTCCTAACAAGACTTAAGGGGACCCCTAAGTGGACCACCAGATGGAAAGATGTCCCAGGCAAAGAATGAGATGCAATCTTAAGAGACTCTGTAAACACCCCAGGCAAGGTGATAGGGAAACCCCAAATTGCCTAAGACCAAATTTTTGTGGTCCTGATGGAATAGGAACCCCAAATAAAGACTAAATTGAGTTCTAAAGAAATAAATATATTTCTTGCACATCCATGTTTGGAGGCTGAGATTCATACCCACTGTATGCTGAGACAGACTCCATAGCTATAAGATCAAAAGACTATAAAACTCAGAATAAGAAAAATAATATATAAATAACTTTACACTAATAAATACAGCAAAACTTGATTTTAAAAATTATTATCTAGAAATATACGTCACAAAGTTGACCCACTAGAGAGGGAGGGAATTAAAAGTCTGAATAAATTAATAATCATTACAGAAATTGAGATAATTTTTTTAATCTCTGTTTACCCAAGACACAAGCCACATTACAAGTGAAAATTACCAAACTTTCAAGGAACAAACAACCCATCTCTTATACAACATATATAGAACAGAAAAAGATAGAAAGCATCCAGCTTATGCATCTAGAACAACATTAATACCAAAAACATACAAGGCTAGTATAAGAAAAAATATATATATACCAATCTCAGGTGAAACTATAAATGCAAAAACCCCATAGATATTCTCATTGTATAAAAACATACTATAACACAAACAAGACTTTTTCCCAGGATGCAAGGATAGTTCAGATAGACCAACATATCACAACATTAAAGAAGCAAAAAAAGAACTCAACAAAAGTCAGCACTCATTAATGACAAAAAGTTTTGACAAGCTGATAAAGGAAGAGAACATAAAGAGTACCTACCAAAAAGCTATGGCAAACCTTATACTTAGTGGTGAAACTAAGAACCAAGTCTTTGTTTTAAAGTCAGAAATAAAATAGGGATGTTTATTATCACCACTTTTATTCAACACAATTTTATTAAAGAAATTCTATAGGCAAACTGTTGGAACAAATAAGAGAGTTCAGAGATATTTGGGATATACGATCAACATGTTAAACCAACATGGTAATAAACAATTTGAAAATGTGAATGGAAAAAAATCTCACTCAACAAGAACAGTAAGATCTATAAGGTAGGTATACTTATGTGTCTGTGTATAGCAATATGATATAGTTAAAATGTTATTATTAATCCTTACAGTGCACATCTAATTTGACCCAGTAGGATTTGATATTGAAGAAGGAAATGGCAACCCACTCCAGTATTCTTGCCTGGAGAATCCCAGAGACAGAGGAGCCTGATGGGCTATCGTCTATGGGGTTGCACAGAGTCAGCGACTGAAGCAACTTAGCAGCAGCAGCAGCAGCAGCAGGATTTGACACAGTTATCGCATCCTTCTGGACATATTTCCTTCACTTGGTTTTCAAGACCCCATACACCAAGGGTCCCTGACAGGAATCGGACCACACAGCAGGAGGTGAACAGGGGGCGATGGAGCAGAGCTCTGCAGCCGCTCCCCATTGCTCGAATCACCACCTGAGCTCTGCCCCCTGTCAGATCTGCAGTACCGTTAGATTCTCACAGAGGCATGAACCCTGACCCTAAAGTCAAGGCAGAATATCTTCATATTGCCACAAAACAGAAATAAAGTGCACAATAAATAAACGTGCCTGAATCATCCCCAAACCATCTTCTAGCCCCTCAGTCTATGGAAAAACTGTCTTCCACAAAACAGGTTTCTGGTGCTAAAAAGGCAGGGGACCGCTGCCATACCCCTCCTCCCAGTTCCTTCTCCCACACCTGGCTCTTCTCTTGCTTTTGTCCATTCTACCTCTTCTCTCAGCCTGTAAACAATGGTGGCCCCGAGGCTCTTAGTCCTTAGGTTTCTTCTGAAAGAGATGGGACTACCAGACCACCTGACCTGCCTCCTGAGAAATCTGTATGCAGGTTAGGAAGCAACAGTTAGAACTGGACATGGAACAGCAGACTGGTTCCAAATAGGAAAAGGAGTACGTCAAGGCTGTATATTGTCACCCTGCTTATTTAACTTATACGCAAAGTACATCATGAGAAAGGCTGGGCTGGAAGAAGCACAAGCTGGGAACAAGACTGCCAGAAGAAATATCAGTAACCTCAGATATGCAGATGACACCATCCTTCTGGCAGAAAGTGAAGAGGAACTAGAAAGCCTCTTGATGAAAGTGAAAGTGGAGAGTGAAAAAGTTGGCTTAAAGCTCAACATTCAGAAAACGAAGACAATGTCATCTGGTCTCATCACTTCATGGCAAATAGATGGGGAAACAGTGGAAATAGTGTCAGACTTTATTTTTCTGGGCTCCAAAATCACTGCAGATGGTAACTGCAGCCATGAAATTAAAAGACACTTACCCCTTGGAAGGAAAGTTATGACCAACCTAGATAGTATGTTCAAAAGCAGAGATATTACTTTGCCAACAAAGGTCCATCTAGTCAAGGCTACAGTTTTTCCAGTGGTCATGTATGGATGTGAGAGCTGGACTGTGAAGAAAGCTGAGCACCAAAGAATTGATGCTTTTGAACTGTGATGCTGGAGAAGACTCTTGAGAGTCCCTTGGACTGCAAGGAGATCCAACCAGTCCATTCTAAAGGAGATCAGTCCTGGGTGTTCTTTGGAAGGAATGATGCTAACGCTGAAACTCCAGTACTTTGGGCCACCTCATGTGAAGAGTTGGCTCATTGGAAAAGACTCTGATGCTGGGAGGGATTGGGGGCAGGAGGACAAGGGGATGACAGAGGATGAGATGGCTGGATGGCATCACCGACTCAAAGGACATGAGTCTGAGTGAACTCCAGGAGTTGGTGATGGACGTGCTGCAATTCATGGGGTTGCAAAGAGTCAGACATGACTGGGTTGACTGAACTGGAACTGGAAATGGAACTTAAATCAACCCCACATGCTAACTCATCTTTGGTCTTCACCATCTCAGAAAATGAACACTTTATTTTTCCAGTTAACTTCACCCATCAAAAGACCATGAGTCATCTTCTACTCTTCTCTCTCCACCCTTTCAACCCATAAGGGACCTTCAGAATTCATGGTAAGTCAGACCACTTCTCACCTCCTTTCCAGCACTACCATCACAGTTGGATGAAGTCACAATCATCTTTCATGTGGATTACTGCAAGAGGCACCTAACTGGTCATCTTTTCTCCACCACTGCCTAGCCTGTAAACTACCATCCACACAGTAGTCAGTTGATCATTTTACAATAAGGTCAGATCATGTCATGCCATGATATGATGTGCTAAGTCACTTCAGTTGTGTCCAACTCTTTGCTACCCTATGCTTCTGCTCAAAACCTCCCAACATCTTCCTACGTCATGCCAAGTGAAATTCAAAGTTCTTAAAAGCCTACAGTTATCTGCACATTAGTGATTCTCATTAGGGATGATACTGCTCCACAGGGAACATTTATAAATTGCCTGAGGGTAGGGGCAGCATCTTTGGTTTTTACAATGGGAAAGTGATACTGGCATTTACTGGGCAAGGAAGGACTAGGGAATGGACCAGACAGCCTACAGTTCATAGGACAGTCCTACAAAACAAAAATGTCCTGCATCCTGTATTGTTGTTCAGTAGCTCAATTATGTCCGATTCTTTGCGAGCCCACGGACTGCAGCATGCCAGGCTTCCCTATCCTTCACTACTATCTCCCAGAGTTTGCTCAACGTCATGTCCATAGAGTTGTTATTGCCATTTAACCATCTCATCCTCTGTCGTCCCCACTTTTCCTCCTGCCCTCAATCTTTCCCAGCATCAGGGTCTTCTCCAATGAGTCAGCTCTTTACATCAGGTGGCCAAAGTATTGGAGTTTCAACTTCAGTCCTTCCAGTGAATATTCAGGGTTGATTTCCTTTATGATCAACTGGTTTGATCATTTGATCACCTTGCTGTCCAAGGGACTCTCAAGAGTCTTCTCCAACACCACAGTTTGAAAGCATTAAGTCTTCAGCACTTACCCTTATTTATGGTCCAACTCTTACATCCATACATGACTACTGGAAAAACCACAGCTTTGACTAGACGGACCTTTGTCAGCAAAGTCATGTCTCTGTTTTTTAATATGCTATCTAGGTTTGTCATAGTTTTTCTTCCAAGGAGCAAGTGTCTTTTAATTTTGTGGTTACAGTTACCGTCTGCAGTGGTTTTGGAGCCCAAGAAAATAAAGTCTCTCACCATCTCCATTGTTTCCCCATCTATTTGCCATGAAGTGATGGGACCAGATGCCATGATCTTTACTTTTTGCATGTTGAATTTTAAGCCAAATTTTTCACTCTCCTCTTTCACCTTCATCAAGAGGCTCTTTAGTTCCTCTTCACTTTCTGTCATAAGGGAGGTATCATTTGCATATCTGAGGTTATTGATATTTCTCCCAGCAGTCTTGATTCTAGCTTGAGCTTCATCTAATGTGGCATTTCACATGATGTACTCTGCATAGAAGTTAAATAAGCAGGATGACAATATACACTTTGATGTACTCCTTTCCCAATTTTGAACTGTTGCTTCTTGACGTGCATACAGGTTTCTGCATAAAGGTTTCTCCATTTTATATATAAAAATACAAAATATTCCCTTTATTTATCCCATACTATATTTTCCAGGGATACAACTACTTTGTAAATCAAAGAAAGATTGTACCTCATTTTCCTGGGAACTTCAACAAGAATTCCTTACCACTTCAGAATATCAGGTCAACCAAAGACAACTCTGCTGACAATTTATTCTATCTGTGTTAACAGAACAATACACCTGTTTCATTCTGCATTGTTAGCAGTTGCATATGAAAATGTACAAAAGGATTATGAAGTTCATTTTATAAACTTAGAACCAAACATAATTAATTTAGCAAAGAAATGTAAAACATAGGAATAATAAATATTTAATAAAGGGATTAACTGTATATTAGTAAGAATTTATATAATTTTAAATACTTTAAGCAAAGGGTAATAAATTTATCATAAAAATTACATGTCAAAGAGGTTTTTTTTTTTTTTTTGAATGGCCTGGTTTGGTTTTTATTTTACTGTCAAACAGTTCACAGTGGTCTATTTCTCCATGTCTTCCTGTATTACTTTTTTTTTTTTTCCAGTTCATCCTGTAGTCTCATCATCTATCAAAAGACATGGCTTGCAAGTTATTTTTAGGTTTCAGACTCTGAATGTGTCCTGGTATCTGCTAAAAGTTCATGTGGGGAAATATGGCGGGGGGTGCGGACAGTGTGATACCTGGCCCTTTGCCCTATATCTCAAGAGAGATTTATTTTGACAGTATACTTATAAAGAGGCTGAGCTCATTTTCTCCATTTCAAGAGTCTTTCATTGGTCACAGCATACATCCTAACTTCACTTAAAGTTGCTTCCCATCTTCTCTTATCATAACACACGTAAGTCTAGTCTGCTATTAGTTATCTTAACATGTATTCCAGTGGCACCTGTGTTCGTTTTTTGGTCATTGTTATATATTATGGCCCATATATTCCTACCCAGAGCACATTCATTATCAGTAGATACAAGCAACAAACAACTTTATTATGTCTTCCAGTGTCATTATTTATAATTTAATTATTCATCACTCATTTTTTCTTTACATTACAAATAGTCCATTATATTGATTTTCAAGATCACTTAGGTAGGTAGATGATAATTATCTATTAATTTTATTTCAGGCCAGTAAAAGGGGTAAATGACATGCAAAGTACATGCAAAAAGAAGGGAGTGCTGGAGCTTCCCTGAAGGTTCAGTGGTTAAGGCTCTGTGCTTTCACTGTAGGAGACACAGGTTCGATCCCTGGTTCAGGAACTAAGGTCCCGCATGCCCTGTGGCACAGCCAAGAACAACAAACAAACAAAAAAGAAGGCAATCCTAAGTCTGATCACATCCTCCTATCATAACCCCCCACACACAAAGCCCCCCACTTGTTGTTCCTCAAACACCACAGGAACATTCCTGCCTTGGAGGCTCACAGTGTTTCCTCCCTTTGCCTGGAATGATCTTCGCACATATGAAGTATATGGCCCGCTCATTACTTCCTTCAGACCTCTGCTCAAATTCCATCTTCTCTAATAGTCCTTCTCTGACCATCCAGTTTAAACATCTCTCCATCCCATCAGGCTCTCTCTTATCCTGAAGTATTCACATCACTTATTGCCACATGAGACATTACTGATTTGTTTACTCTCTGCCTCATGTCTCTAGAATGCAGAGTGGCCCACAAAAGCAGGGACTTCAGCTGTTCACTGCTGTTTTCCAGTTTCTGGTGGGATGCCTGATATAATATCATAGGTACCCAATAAAACTGAATGGAGAGGTGAATATCTAAAAGGCCAAAGAATGTGCTGGTAGGAGCCTGAATCCTGTGCAGGCAGGTTCCGGTTCCTTCATTCCCAACTGACACACTGCTGCCATGGGATTAAATGTTTGAGATCCTGAACATTCATTGAGTATTTCATTTGAAGAAAGGTTTCCAGAACTGAAAAGTATTGGAAAGCCACTGACCTTTCAAATTAGCAAAGATTCAAAGCACAGTAACACACAATGCTGGTGAGGATGGAGAGAAACAGACTGATGCTCTCTATTTGTGGGAATGTATATGGTTCAATTTTACCAGGAGGTAATAAGAAAATACACACTAAAAGCCTTTAAAAACTGTAGTATATTTAACAAGTGCTATTTTATTTAAGATCATTTTACTCTCACAGTATTGTAAAGTAAGGATTATTAACTCTACTGCACAGATGAGAAAAGTGAGGCACCAAGAATTTTAAGTAACAAATAAATTACAAGTCAAGGATCTAGGTCGTCAAGCTGAAATTCCAGGCCTTTCTCCATCGGTTTCCACTGACCGCTAGTTCTGTTAGTTTACCTAATTCCTTAAAGCTAACATTTGTGTCACATATAAAATCTTTCAACACTTAGGGCCTGATGTGCTGTGCTCAGTCGTGTCCTAATCTTTGTGATCCCATGGACTGTAGCCCGCCAGGCTGCTCTGTCCATGGGATTCTCCAGGCAAGAGTACTAGAGTGGGTTGCCATTCCCTGCTCTAGCAGATCTTTCCGATCTAGGGATCGAATCTGCATCTCCTGCATTGGCAGATGGATTCTTTACTTACTGAGCCACCAAATGTTGCAGGTACTCAATAAACCTTTGCTGGAAAAGGGAAAAACTTTTTCAGCCACAAAAGTCTCCATAGACACTGCATGACCCATAGGAACAATAACAGAACCCAATCCAACATCTCCTCTATTCTTCTTCAGAGTAACAGAATGTGAACCTTGCCACACAGCCTGCTCAGAATATCGACTTTATTTTCGTTGTCATTTGTAGGTAAATGTAGTCATGGAGTTAAGTTCTGGCTAGCGAAACATACGAAAAAGTGGTGGGCAATTTTATGCGCACACTTTTCTTGCTTAAAGCCTTCCTGTTGGCTGGAATATAGATATGGTCCATGGCAGCCACTGCTGACCTTGAGATGACCATGGCAATGAGGGTTAGTCAGTGAAACAGTAAGATGGCAGGATTCCTGACTCTGCAAAACACCATATCAGTCCAACATTACCTTTAATTTGACTTTTACAAGACAGAAATAAACTTCCATCTCATCTAAGTCACTATTATTTTGGCTTTTCTGATTATCTGTACCCATAAGCTGCCCTATCTAGTTCTATTAGGACTGCCACTTACTCCTGTTTCCTGTTACTTGATATTTGGCTAAACTAATTTGGCATTGTACTAGTGACAACCTATATGAATTATGCATTCCATTTAGCATTTTCAAAGATTCCATTGTAAATGGATATTTAATAAGCTTCTTCACTTAACCCTAAAGAGCGAGAGAACAGAGTCAGGCATAAAAAGCTATAATTCAGTGAACTGTTTAATAATCACTTTCCAGAGTAATAATTGATTGTCAAAGACTACATCTAGGCAGGTCTCAATAGCATAATGAGATCAGAACAATGAAAAGTGTCTCAGCTGTCTCAGTCTTTCATTTCTTCAAAACCCTATTTCCAATGATTAAGAGATGAAGAGCTTGATACTAGAGATGTTCTTGAGGGGAAATCTGACTGAAATGATGAGGTCTGGCTTTATTATAATCTTCTTCTGTGTGCCTAATAAATTTGTAGTAAGTCATGCAAAGGACAGGAATTTTATTTACTGTATTATCTGTGAAATCTAAAAAAGATAGACTACCAGTTTAAAAGGTAGGAAAAGGTAGAGGGCGGCGAGGATTTTATTCATTATCAAGACTGGCCCAATCTGATGAACAGAATGCCAACTAACAGTGAACCACGCAATCATGGCAACCCTGCAGCCTCATTTGGATAACATCCAAAGTGCTAACTCTTCCTCCTGGCTTTTGGGAAGTCTTGGTAAGGCGACTGATACCCTCCATTCTCTCAAGTCGAGGAGTCTCAACAAGACCCCAATCCATCACAGATAAGAAGATTTCAAGTATGTCAAAAGTTGCTCTCCTTGGGCTTCCCTGGTGGTCCAGTGGTTGAGAGTCTGCCTGCCAATGCAAGGCACATGGGCTGGATCCCTGATCCAGGAAAATCCCACCTGCTCCGACGCAACTAAGCCCAGCCCCCCGTGCCACCACTACTGAAGCCCGAGCTGTAGAGCCCACGCTCCACAAGAGAAGCCACTGCAATGAAAAGCCCAAGTCCCACAATGAAGAGTAGCCCCTGCCCTCCGCAACTAGAGAAAGCCGATGCACAGCAACAAAGACCCAAGTGCAGCCAAACATGAATTAGTTAATTGCTTTTTAAGTAGCCCTTCTTCCCCAAAAGGATGGGGACTCATAACCTATATGACTGGGCTAGGAAGAAAAAAAATACGTGTAGGCATCTCCTCACTTTGAGAATAGCTAACAGATTTTTATATAAAATAAAGCTAAGAAGATGAAGTAGAAGTGGGTCAGACTGTATTCTGCCATGAGAGGTGGCAGATAATGGTCATTTCATCTTTTATTCATATTAGCAGCAACCTAAGTTGGCAGGATCAGTGTTCCTTGATTGCATGTAACTGGTTAGTGATCATATAACCCACTGCTAATGTCATCACTACTTGTAATTCATCCCACTTGTATTCTTTCACTTTATGACACAATCTTAGCCCAAGTCCCAGCCCGCACACACCATCGCTACCACCACCACACCACTCTATGGGCAGCCAATCCTTGCTTCTTGCTGACCTTCCCAGGTCTAAGTGTGCTGGGCTTAGAAGTCACCAGCAAGAGGCTACAGGTGGCCATCCCAGGACAGGAGAGTGTGATGGGCCTCTCACTAATGTAGAGATCTGAGAAGGGAAAAATCGAGTTGAGAAGTAATTTTGGACACTTGTTTTGGGGTCTAGGTCTCAAGACAGTTGATGGGGGCGGGGAGAAGACAGGGCCAAAGAGGAAAAGGAAGTGCCATCAACACCATGTAGTAAGAATAAAAACAATTCTGGTTCAGCTGTCAAAAGACCTAAACTGGTTCTGATCCCAACAATGCTAATTGGCTGTATGGCCTTATAAAAGTCACTATCTCTCACTGGGTCTCAGTTTTGTTATCAGAGTTAATTAGGTTACCTTTCAGCTCCAGACACTATTGTAATGAAACACGAGGGTAAGGAAACATTATGAAAAAATGTATCACAGAACCTAGAAGTTCTTTTCCACACAGGAACACAGGGACTTCTCTGGTGGTCCAGCGGCTAGGACTTTGTGTCCCCAATGCAGGGGACTCAGGTTCAATGCCTAGTCAGGGAACTAGATCCCACATGCCACAACTAAGACCCAGCATAGCCAAATAAATAAATATTTAAAAAAAATTTTTAAGACAAATATATAAAATTTATTAAATGAGAATGTGTTATTTTTAGTTTCAATGCAACAGACTATTTTTTGTTTCAGTGCGACAGATTTTAACCTTTATTCTTAGTGTGCTCATAAAAATTCATAAAGATAATAAGTATGACTGATTCTGTCAAGCCATCCCTCTCTATTACAGTAAGACTAAAATGCAGTGTACTTTACAGTGGACTAAAGAAACCAGGTACTTGTAAAATAATACGCTCCCCAAAGTGACATACATAGTCAGCACAACTGGACCGTGTGCTGCCTCGTCTACTAAATTACTTCCATTTAGGATGAAAGATGCATGACTGTGGTTCACTGGTTCTCAAGATTTTGATTTTATTATCAAAACTGTTTACCCATCCTTAAAAGCCATATGTTTACCTATTATGTGTTAAAACAGGCACTCTAAATAATACAACTGCCTAGCTTCAGGCTGTTTACAGCTACAGAATGACTGACTTAACTCACAACCCAATACTGTAGTTTTCAGTAATAAAAAATAAACCACTTACTGTGTGAAAGTGAAAGTGAAAGAGAAGTCGCTCAGTAGTGTCCGACTATTTGCGACCCCATGAACTGTAACCTATCAGGCTCCTCTGTCCATGGGATTTTCCAGGCAATAGTACTGGAGTGGATTGCCATTTCCTTCTCCAGCAGATCTTCCCGACCCAGGGATCGAACCCAGGTCTCCCGCATTGTAGACAGACGCTTTACTGTCTGAGCCACCAGAGAACCTAGGTGGGACATTCAGTTGGTTGGGTTTCTCTCGAGGTAGCCATATTATTCTAAGCCTTGATAGCAACTTTAATTTTTTTAAGCTTCTTTAAACTACATGAACTCTTTCCTCTCGTTTTACACAGCACATAAAAATCATGAACTGATATCACAAAAATTACCCTTAAGATATATTTGAATTTCACAATGTTAAGATAGTGATTAGTGCTGGATTTTAAATATGCTATTTATCAGCTGTGCCTCACCACCCACTTAAGGAGATTCTAAGGGCTTAGACTAGCCATTAAAATGTAAAAGCATTAGAAAGGTCTGCTTTAGGAAATCAAAGTTAAAACTGTTATGTATTGAAATAACAGTCCACAGAGGGGGAAAGTCTTTGTCCTAAATATCCAAATAATTGTAACTGAAATAGCCAGAAAAAAGCAATTATTTCACTAACATTTAAAAATTCTTCATTTTATCACATATGTACTCAAAACTGTGGCATATGCGAAACTTAATTACTCTCAATACATTCAAATGTATTTGTTCTTTATAGTCTAAATTATGAGACTATTACACAGACAGGCAAAAGAAAAAAATCTCCACTGGGCAGCATCTGTGCTAAGAATCAGAAGAAAAGTACATCTGAATTCTATAATAAATTAACATCTCATCTTTCAAGTAACTCTGTATTTCAGTCTTAAAAAAAATGCTCATGGAAAATAAAACACATTTGTATCCAACAAAGAAGTTTATTTTAAAGGAACAACTTCTAGCTTGGTTCAAAATCATTATTACAATCAAACCAGCTAAAGGAATAAGAATTTTTTCTCAAGAACAAATAAAAATACTATTTTCCATCTTTTAAAATAAACTGAAATTAAACACATGAACATTTTGCATTTATTGAAGGCATCCAAATGATATCTGAGAGATTTTAAAACTTCACAGGAAAAAAAAAAACTGTAAATCAAGAAACTTCTTAATCATTACATCATTTGTACTAGTTTAAGCTGTTACGTCTGTGAGAATAAAGTAATGCACAAAGAGAATATAAAAAGTATAATAAACACGTCTGTCACTCTGAAGAGAAAAGATTTGCCCAAACTAGTCCTTCCCAATTGTACCTATGACAGTCAAACAATAGATGCTTTTCTTTGTCCAGATCCTGGTAGGTTCTTTGATTTATAACTCCAGTAGAGCAAAACTTTGTTCCTAGGATAGGGAAAGATAAAATTTGAAGAGCCAAGAGATGTTTAAATACTATGGAATAATATGCAGCGATTTAAAAAAAATAAATTAAAAAGTATACATGTCCATTGATATGTGTCAAAAAAGTAAGCTGCAGAATAATGTGTACCATAGGTTCTTATTTTTACTTAAAAAAAAACCCTACATATGTATGTATGTGTATACATTCATATCAAATAATTTATTTAGCATAAATATTTATACTAAAGAATTAAGATAAATGTAGAAGGATAAACCTACTTCTGTTTCATTGACAACACTAAAGCCTTTGACTGTGGGGATCACAACACACTGTGGAAAATTCGTAAAGAGATGAGAATATCAGACCACCTTATCTGCCTCCTGTGAAATCTGTAGGCAGGTCAAGAAACAACAGTTAGAACTGGACATGGAACAATGGACTGATTCAAAACTGGGGAAGGAGTATGGCAAGGCTGTATCTTGTTACCCTGCTTATTTAATTTTTATGCAGAGTACATCATGTGAAATGCCAGGCTGGATGAAGCACAAGCTGGAATCAAGACTGGTGGGAGAAATATCAATAACCTCAGATATGCAGACAACACCACCCTTATGGCAGAAAGCGAAGAAGAATTAAGAGCCTCTTGATGAAGGTGAAAGAGGAGAGTGAAAAAGCTGACTCAACATTCAAAAAACGAAGATAATGGCATTCGGTCCCATCACTACATAGCAAAAAGATGGGGAAACAATGGAAATAATGACAGACTTTATTTTCTTGGGCTCCAAAATCACTGCAGATAGTGACTGTAGCCATGAAATTAAAAGACAATTGCTCCTTAGAAGAAAAGCTATGACAAACCTAAACAGCGTATCAAAAAGCAGGGACGTGACTTTGCCAACAAAGATCTGTCTAGTCAAAGCTATGGTTTTTCCAGTTGTCATGTATGGATGTGAGACCATAAATAAGGCTGAGAGCCGAAGAATTGATGTTTTTGAACTGTGGTGATGGAGAAGACTCTTGAGAGTCCCCTGGACTGCAAGGAGATCCAACCGGTCCATCCTAAAGGAAATCAATCCTGAATATTTATTAGGACTGATGCTGAAACAGAAGCTCCAACACTTTGGCCACCTGATTTGAAGAGCCAACTCATTAGAAAAGACCCTGATGCTGGGAAAGATTGAAGGCAGGAGGAGAAGGGGACAACAGAGGATGAGCTGATTGGCTGGCATCACTGACTCAATGGACATGAGTTTGAGCAAGCTCCTGAAGATGGTGAAGGACAGGGACGCCTGGTGTGCTGCAGTCCATGGGGGTCACAAAGGGTCAAACACAACTGAGTGATTAAACAACAGAAGGGTAAACAAGTATTGGTTACCGCTGGTGAGTTAAGCGAGGCTTAAAAGAGAAATTATTGTTTCCTTATATTCCTCCTTACAACTTGTAAAAAGAAGCATAAACTTTTATAAACAATCAGATAAAATTTTAATTAAAGTTTCTGTTTTGAAATAATTATGGTTCATATTCACTTTGGGGGCTTCCCTGGTGGCTCAGATGGTAAAGAATCTGCCTACAATGCAGGAGACATGGGTTCGATCCCTGGGTCAGGAAGATGCCCCCTGAGATAGGAAATGGCAACCCACTCCAGTACTCTTGCCTAGAGAATTTCATGGACAGAGGAGCCTGGCAGGCTATAGTGCATGGGGTCGCAAAGAGTCAGACATGACTGAGCGATTAACACACACACACACCATACACACACATACACATACTCACTTATAATAAATAATACAGAGATATGCCCTCTACCCTTTATCAGGTTTTCCCAATGAGAACATCATGAAAAACTATTACAAAATCACAGGCAGAATACTGACACTGATAGAGTCAAGATACAGGACATCTCCATCACCAGAAAGATTTCTGAAGTTGCCTTTCTAAAGCTACACATACTTCCCTCTCACCCTCCCCTCCTTCAAGCCTGTCCTCAATCCCTGACAGCCACAAATCTCATCTCCATTCCTATAGTCATTTTAAGAATGTTGCATAAAATGTAATTATACAGTATATAACATTTAGAGACTGGATTTGCCTCGGCATAATTTTCTGGAGATTCATCCAAGTTGTTGAAGATACAAGTACTTTATTTCTTTTTATTGCTGAGTAATATGTCCTTAAAGGACATCTGGCTTATTTCTAGTTTGGGGTTATTAAGTAATAAAAGCTTCTAAGAACATTCATCTCAGTTTCCTATTTGAATGTAAGTAATTTTTCATTCTCTAGGATAAAGGCACTACTGCTTTACCTATGTCCCCTAAATTTTATACTTTTAATTCAGTTCAGTTTTTTTAATTTCTCTGAGATTTCCCCACTGATCCATGGATTACTTAGATATTGTTTTACGTTTCCAAGTGTTTGGAGATTTTATTATCAATCTGTTATTAATTTCTAGTTTGATTCCATTATAATCAGAGAATACACTCTATATGATGTCAATGCTTTTAAATTCATTAAAGTTCCCTTTTATGGACCAGGGATGGTCTTAGTATATGTCCCATGGGCAGTAACAAGCATGAGTATTCTGCTACCACTGAGTGCAGTGTTTTATAAATGTAGATTAGTTTCTAATGTTTGATGGTAGTGTTGAGTTCATCTGCATTCTTGGGGAATTTCTATCAAGGGTTTTCTATCAATTGTTGAAAGAAGGGTGCTGACATCTTCAACTATGATTATAGTTTCATCAATTTCTCCTTTTGGTTTTTACTTCACATATTTTTTCAGCTCTGTTGTTTAACACACATTTAGGATTCCTTTGACATAATGGATTAAGCCTTTTATCATGTTAAAATGCCAACTGTATCTCTCATAATTTTCTTTGTACTGAAGTCTACTTTATCTGAAATTAATATAGCCACTCTTTCTTTTGAATAATTTGTGCCTGATATTTTTTTCATGCTTTACTTTAAACCTGCCTATATCATCATACCAGAAGTACATTTCTTGTAAAAAAAAAAAAAAATACTGGGTTTTATATGGAATCCACTTGCCAATCTCTGCTTTCAATCACTACATTTAGACCGTTTACATTTAGTGTAGTTATTGATACATTTGAGTTTGAAGTTGCTACTTTATCTTTTCTTTTCTTTTTGTTCTCTGTTTTTTGCTTCTGTTTACTTTTACCTGCTTTCCTATGGGTTACTTAAAATTTCTTAGTTCTATGTTGATTTATATATAGTGGTTTTTTAGTGAATCTCTGTATAGATTTTTTGGTCATTGCTCCAGATATTATATTATATATCACAACTTATTTCCATCTACTGGTATTGTTGTTTTTCAATTAGAGTGATGTATAGGACCACTTTAAAATCTTTATCAGAGAATTCTAACATTCTTAGTCATCTCAATGTTGGTATTGTCTTTTTTTTTCTTTCAAGTCTAAACACAAAACAAAACTCCAATAAGCAATAAAATGAGCATACTTGGAACAATGAGAAAAAGAGAGTCTTAGCAGAGAAATAGAGTCTTAGTAAAGAAACAGAACATATAAAGAGGAGCCAAAGAAAAATGTTAAAACTGAAAATTGCAGTAATTGAAATAAAACTGTACAAATGTCTCAAATACGGAATGTATGGGAGACAGTGGAAAGAATCAGTGATCATAAAGATGAAACAATATGATTTTATCAATCTGAGTAACAGACAGTAAACTGTGGGAATAATAGAGCCTTAGGCACTTGTGGGACTACAACAGAAGATCCAACCTTCCTGTCATCAAAGTCTTGCTGCTGCTGCTAAGTCACTTCAGTCGTGTCCAACTCTGTGCGACTCCATAGACGGCAACCCACCAGGCTCCCCCGTCCCTGGGATTTTCCAGGCAAGAACACTGGAGTGGGTTGCCATTTCCTTCTCCAAGGCATGAAAGTGAAAAGCTAAAGTGAAGTCACTCAGTCGTGTCGACTCTTAGCGACCCCATGGAGTGCAGCCCACCAGGCTCCTCTGTCCATGGGATTTTCCAGGCAAGAGTACTGGAGTGGGGTGCCATTGCCTTCTCTGCATCAAAGTCCTGGAAACTGGGAAAAGCCCGTATGGTGTCCAGTGACACTACAGGGAGGAACGCAGGGTAGCCTCTTTACTGTTAGATAGGGTTGAAAGTCTTGGCTCTCCACTGACACTATGTCATTAGGGAAGAAATTGGGGTAACCTGTTACAGTCATTCAAGAGTGGAAGTTTAGCTCCCTCCTCAGTCCTGGCTGGCAGAGGAGAGGACAGGGTCATAGGTTTCTCTGTGGTGCTTGACCAGAATTGTCTAAGAATTTTGTCTTGCTAGGCTTCTCCTTTCTTGATCCTTAGCTAAAGAGAGCAGGCTTTTGTTGGGGCTTTTTCTGTCTGTACCCACTGGCACATTCTTAGGTTGCCAGTCTCCTTAGCTCTGGTGCAGTAGATCTGAGACAAAAAGAAAACCTAAGAACTTATCACTACGTGATCCCTTGGATCCCAAAGTCCCCAGCCAGTCTGCTTCTTTCTACCTTTTGGAGTCTTCTCCTGTTTGATTTATAACCTAGTTTAACTTAGCAGGAAACAGATGGGGAAACAGTAGAAACAGTGTCAGACTTTATTTTTGGGGGGCTCCAAAATCACTGCAGATGGTGACTGCAACCATGAAATTAAAAGACACTTACTCCTTGGAAGAAAAGTTATGACCAACCTAGATAGCATATTCAAAAGCAGAGACATTACTTTGCCAACAAAGTTCCATCTAGTCAGGTCTATGGTTTTTCCAGTGGTCATGTATGGATGTGAGAGTTGGACTGTGAAGAAAGCTGAGCGCCGAAGTATTGATGCTTTTGAACTGTGGTGTTGGAGAAGACTCTTGACAGTCCTTTGGACTGCAAGGAGATCCAACCAGTCCATCCTAAAGGAAATCAGTCCTGAATATTCATTGGAAGGACTGATGCTGAAGCTGAAACTCCAATACTTCGGCTACCTGATGCGAAGAACGGACTCATCTGAAAAGACCTTGATGCTGGGAAAGATTGAGGGCAGGAGAATGGGACAACAGAGGATGAGATGGTTGGATGGCATCACCAACTCAAAGGACGCGAGTCTGAGTGAACTCTGGGAGTTGGTGATGGACAGGGAGGCCTGGTGTGCTGCAATTCATGAGGTCACAAAGAGTCGGACACAACTAAGCGACTGAACTTACTTACTTGCTTACTTGGCAGGAGGAAGAGGGAGAAGTATGTCTATTTCATCTTCCCTAAAGTTAAAGCAGGCATAAGTTTTATGACAAAACATTTGCTTGTGAGTTATTTGTTTATAAAGACCCAGGGACATGAATTCTCTCTTACCTGTGTCATTTTAAGCCATTTCTTCTTTTGAGCTATATGGCCAAAAACAACCCACATGACAGAAGCAAGGATTCCTTCATCCTCAATTAACATCTGGAAGGAAGTCTTGAAACTTGATTCAGTCTCATATAATTAGAATGTATTTTGTGAGTGATAATATTGAATTCCTCAGTAAAACAAACATAGGACCTTATAACATTTCTATCCCTCCTCCCATGGTGTATGCTTACTATTTAAGCCACCAGTTTTCAGCTGGTTGGGAGGATGAGGGGGGCGGGAGGGGTGATTATGCCCTTCTCCCCCTGGTCTCATTTGGCAACATGTTGGAGAAGGCAATGGCACCCCACTCCAGTACTCTTGCCTGGAAAATCCCATGGACAGAGGAGCCTGGTAGGCTGCAGTCCATGGGGTCGCTGAGTTGGACACAACTGAGCAACTTCACTTTCACTTTTCACTTTCATGCATTGGAAAAGGAAATGGCAACCCACTCCAGTGTTCTTGCCTAGAGAATCCCAGGGACGGTGGAGCCTGGTGGGCTGCCATCTATGGGGTCGCACAGAGTCAGACACGACTGAAGCGACTTAGCAGCAGCAGCAGAGATATTTCAATTGTTATGACTTGGTGGCAGGGAGGATGATGAGAGGATCATACTACTGGCGTCTACTGCGTAGAGGCCAAGGATAAGTCTAAACATCCTACAATTACAGGACAGCCACCCACAATGAAGAATTATTCAAACCAAAAAGTTAAGTGCCATGGTTGAGAAACCTTGGTTTAGATGTTTGACCTACATTTGACAGCTGAGTTTAATCTTCAGGTATTCTGAGTACCTTCTGGCCTATGTAATTGTTTGTGGAACTCTGAATGCTAGGTCTGGAAGGGCCCTGCCCGAGCTCTAAACAGAGATAGCACATCTTGCCAAGACTGTCTTATCCTCTGACTTTCCCTCAAGGGATTGGCTCCAAATTAAGACGTCTAAAGTGAAGAACCATATCCCTTGGAGATATCATATGGAGAGAACGTTGTTTATATAAACTCCAAACATTTAGAACAAGTGGCCTTATTATAATCTTAAGGATTTTTAGAATCATAATTTAGACACCACTTTTACTTGCATTTTCATTGCTATCCCTCACCTACCCAGTCACAACCATTTCAATAAATACCCCACTGTTCTCTTCTCACCCTAATAAAACTTCTGAGACCATAATAATGCAAAGCTCCATCTTCTGGAATTGTTGGGGGGAAGGGGAGATGGGGCACAGAGGCAAAAGTTTAAAAGCAAGAACAAAAACTAGCTATACAAAAAATCAATACAATAGAAGGCAGGGATGGGACTAACACATTTGCAACTGGCCAAGTCTTGAGAGTCCCTTGAACTGCAAGGAGATCAAACCAGTCCATCCTAAAGGAAATCAACCCTGAATATTCACTGGAAGGACTGATGCTGAACCTGAAGCTCCAATATTTTGGCCACCTGATGCGAAGAGCCAGCTCACTGGAAAAGACTCTGATGGTGGGAAAGAGTGAGGGCAGGAGGAGAAGGGGACACGGAGAATTAGATGAGTGGATGGCATCACCAAATCAATGGATATGAGTTTGAGCAAGCTCTGGGTGATGGTGAAGACAGGGAAGCCTGGAGTATGCAATCCACAGGGTCACAAGAGTTGGACACGACTTAGCAACCGAACAACAAAGTCTTACAATATGGGGCTAGCTACTGACGCTGGCTTCTGACCCTAATCCTCCAAACCACTCTCCTACATAAGGCAATTCTGGTAACTGAAGCACCAGAAAAGGATACACAAGAGAAATGGAATATTAGAAAGAACAGAATTCACTGTCCTGGGGCCGATCATCATTGATACTCTCCCTTCTTATATTCTATTCTATTTGAACCCTTCAAAATGCATTTTCTTTATGGGCCCTTGCTCTAAAAGTGTAACTTTCCCCAACTGTATAGGACCTTTGAGCCGGCTTCCAATATAGGCCCCTCTTCATGTCACACGCCTTGATTATGTTACAGAGTTCCTTCTCACAGGGGCGGGCAATGAGGCCTTTGTTCTCTCCGTTTGGGCTCTCCAAAGTGTGTATCCCTGATTCCTTTTTCTGCTAGATCCACAGGAAACTTAATTAGAAGTACTCATTTTGAAACAGCCTGAACAGTCAGGCTGGTCTTGTTCAGTAACCATAGGGAAGTGTGGATCTTACTTGAAAACATTTGTCCCATTCTGCCTACAAACATCAGGTCAAAGACGACACAGGGGACTCTTGTCCTTACATGTTTTTGTTTCCCTAATGGGCTTTAGGATCACATTCCTTAAATCACAGCCAAGAGTATATTCTGGGCTGACACTATTTTGAAGACATAATGTGGCAGCAGTATTCTGTGTACTAACAAGAGGTTTGGCACTGCAGCCAAGAAGAGTAATAGAATCTTCTTCCCTCCTAAGTGTCATTCTAATTACCATTCTCAAAAAAAAAAAAAAAAACACCTCTTTCCTTTCCTCCTTCCCTCTCTCCCTCTCTCTCTGTGTGTATGGGACTCAGACTCCCCTATTATTTTTTCTACTTTGAATGTCCCTGTTTAGAACTAAGTCTGTATAATGAACTAGGACCCTATCTAGCTTTGCTCCCTGCTGGGTTCACATCACAATCAACAAACAGGCAGTCCTGGCATGATTCCAGTCTCTTCTCTGGGGTATGACTGGCTGGGGTGGATGCCCAGCTCTGTTCTGCCTTAGTTGCTGAACTGGGAGGCAATCCTTTTAAACTCACTAAAGCTAGGAAGCCTCATGTAAAACCTCTTACAGGTATCCACCTGATGGGCTTGTCCTTGGGACAAAGAATCACTTATAGTCCATATAACTGAGAAGACCTAGAAAGTAAATTTTTTAAACATATTTTACGAGAATGATTTTCACTGAAAATGGACCAAAACTCTTATAAATACAACTTATTAGTAATATATTGATCTTCTTAAGGTACAGATTCACTGTTAATAAACTGTACCAAAGACCGCGCCTTTCAGATAAAACATCAACCAAATCAATACTAAATAACCACAAAGACTTTGAAAGGAAAGGTTACCAGTGATGATTACTCGGGTCAAAGAACTAGTGTTCTTTGTACCTTTGTACCAGTTTCTGAAATATCCTCTCCATTATTTTCACTTTTCTAAAAGGATATACCCCCTCGATGGAAAATTCAGAGACCCTGATTAATACCCGAGCACTTTGTCTAGCTTTTCGAGCTTGTCTAGCTTAGAACACACGATATGCACGATTTTATGACTGAATTCTGAAATGAAATTTATCCAGAAGAAATATGACCCCCGTTCTGGATCACCTACTTCCATTTTAATGTCGTAGTTCTGCCCAAGGACGCTGTGGATGAGCTCTTTGATGGTCTGGTCGGAGGCCAACTGGGCCTCGGACTGCAGCGAAGCGATGATCTCCTCGATGGACTTGGGGATCGCACGCACTGGCTGCGGGGCCTGCGGGTTGGCCTCCCGAGAGTCGCTCGGCGGGGTGCTCTCGCGGTCGGTTTTGGAAGAGGACCCGGGGGCTTCCCGCGACTCGCCATCCGAGTCCTCGAGCAGGAAGCGGGTGTTAATCCTCACTCTCTTCCGCCGGCCGGCCGCCTCCGCGTCTCCCTCGTCGCTGGAAAAGGAGTCGGGCAGCCTCTCTCTGGCCTGGCCGACCTCGGCGAGCTGAGCCGGCTCCAGGCTGGCCACGCGCCCCCGGGCCGGGTCGAGCACGGGCTTGGAGTCCGCCGGCGGGGGGGTCCTGGAGCCCCGGTGAGCCCTGGCCTTGCCCGTGGGCACGCGCGGCGGCATCAGGACCACGGGTCTGGACGTGCCGGCCCTGGGCGCGATGACTGGCGGCTTCTGGGGCCGGCGCCGGAGGAACGCGGAGCTCCGCAAGTAGAAGTCCTGGGGGCGGAAGGGCCGGCCCTTCCCGGGAGCGGCCACCTCCCTCGGGCCCGGGGGCCGCGGGGCGCCTCGGGGCGCCGGCTGCGGGAGGGTCGCAGTTGGGCGCGCACGACCTTTAACCCGAGGGGAGCCTGCTGGTTTGGGGGATCCGACGCGGGAAGCGCTTCCCTTCGCCGCATACCGGGCCGGGCTGGGGAGCCGGAGGCCAAAGACGGGGATTTCATCCACCGCTGGCTTGGCGGCCAACTTCTCCTTGATTCGGAGAAATTCGTTTTTGGTCTCCTTTCGAACCTTCTCCAGCTCTTTAAAGATGTACGATTCTTCTTTGTATTTCAGTCCAAAATGCTTTGAAATCGTGGACATCTTGACTGATTTGTCCTGTGAAATAACAATAAATTTGTATTACATATATATATATATACACACATACATGAAAACTTCTATTGATAAATAAAATTCCAGTTCAAGAAAGCTTCTCATGGTAGAATGCTCACTGTGCTTAACTGAGGCACCAGTGGGCAGCATTCATTCATATCACTTTAAATCTACTATTTAAAGGATTTACTACTAAATCATAATGATACGACTAAAATGTTCTTCTATTATTTTTAATATATCGTTTTAAACTACTGGCCTTTTCACAGTAACAATGAAAACCTTTAAATTAGTACAGTTTTACAGTGAAGATTTCCTGAAACTTCTATTGAGTGTATTTTAGTATTTGTCTCGACTGTACTGTAGTGTCCCATTTCCAGGCAAGAGGGACCACGCTCCACATAAGAGGTCAGCAGTAGCCTGGATCCTACTTGCAAGCATGCTTTTCAATTTCTCTGAGCTTTTCAGAAATATTAATTCATAGCCAACAATTTTAAATTGAGAGATTTTCATATAAAAATGCAGATTTGCAGTTTCTCTGGGGGGAAATAAAATGAAGGCTCTGGCAATGCAAGGGCCAATCCTTACTCTTGTGGCAGGACAACAATTTCCCTTTCCCTTCTCCAGCTGGTCCGGGGCCTTACCCAGCCCACCTGCCTCTAAATCTGACAGGAAACAGAACAGGTGTAGGAAGGGAAAGAGGTGATCAGCCACAAGCTAGGCTGCAGTGAGATCAGGAGGCCTTGAATGCCAGGTGTTTGTACTTTTTCTGTGGTCTACTGGAAACTATTCAAAAACATTTAACAGAACAGTGGCTTGATAGGATCTAGGGCTTGGGGTGGGAGAAAGATGAAAGGGAGAGAGGGCAAGTAAGAGTAGGTAAGGCCTAAGGCCTAGTTTTGGTAACAGAGCAGAGTGAAAAGACTCTATAAGGTAAAACTGGTAGGATCTGGCCAATGACTGGGAATAAATAAAATAGCAACTTTGAATCGCTTTGATAAAGTCTGGGTCATAACCAAGTGTGTAATAAAGCTGTTGCTATTCACTGAACTTTACACTTAGAAATGGTTTAAGATGGTAAATTTTATGTCAGGTATATTATCACAATTTAAAAAAAACCATGCTATTCAGCAGAACCAACCATCTATGATTACAGGTGAATTTTCAGATCTTGAGAGCTCTGAGATCATTACCGAAAACCAGGATAACAAGAAATACAAATACAGATGGGCTGATGACATTCTTTGGTACTCTCACAGTTGGGAGGTGGGAAGAGTGGGAGCAATCACAGAGCCGGGAAAATGAGAAGTTTCCACAGAAGCCAAGGAGAGGAGAGTGTCAAGAAATAAGAGTAAAACAATGAAATAAAAGCAGAAAATAATAAAGAAACTAATTGATTTCTTAGAAAACCCAAGGCCAAGGTTCTTTGAAAATAAAATAATAAAGCAAAAATACCTCAGGAATACCATCATTACTTGCAAATGTGATTATTTACATAGAAAATCTAAGCACTAAAGAACTATTTAGAATTATAATTGAGGTCTGAAAAGTATTTAAATTTTTAAAATTTATTTTAAAAAAAATCTTTCTTTATACCAAAAGCATGATGGCAAAATTCCATGTATAATTTATCTGAAGGAGTAAATGTCTAGGAATAAACATAAGGAATGTGCTGAAACTGCATGAATGAAATGTTTTAATTTTAACTGAAGGACATAAAGGAAAGACTCCACTAAGTAGGCAGTTAATATTCCTTGGTTCAGTTCTGTTCAGTTCATTTCAGTCGCTCAGTCGTGTCCAACTCTTTGCGGTCCCATGAATTGCAGCACGCCAGGCCCCCCTGTCTATCACCAACTCCCAGAGTTCACTCAAACTCATGTCCATCAAGTCGCTGATGCCATCCAGCCATCTCATCCTCTGTCATCCCCTTCTCCTCCTGCCCCCAATCCCTCCCAGCATCTGAGTCTTTTCCAGTGAGTCAACTCTTCGCATGAGGTGGCCAAAGTACTGGAGTTTCAGCTTTAGCATCATGCCTTCCAAAGGACCGATCTCCTTTAGAATGACTGGTTGGATCTCCTTGCAGTCCAAGTGACTCTCAAGAGTCTTCTCCAACACCACAGTTCAAAAGCATCCATTCTTCAGCACTCAGCTTTCTTCACAGTCCAACTCTCACATCCATACATGACCACTGGAAAAACCATAATCTTGACTAGACGGACCTTTGTTGGCAAAGTAATGTCTCTGCTTTTGAATATGCTATCTAGGTTGGTCATAACTTTCCTTCCAAGGAGTAAGCGTCTTTTAATTTCACGGCTGCAATCACCATGTGCAGTGATTTTGGTATTCCTTGGTAAGAAGACCAAATATTTTCATTTTATCAGATCTTCCCAAAATACTGTACTAGTTTAATCCCATCATAAACCAAATTGAAACATGATATTTTGAAATTTGAAAACTAATTCTGGATTTATTTGAAGTAATAAACAGATAGATTGGCCATAATTTTGGAAAGAGAAAGAAGGAGTGTTGTCTAACAAGATAATTAAAAACTCATATGGATGTAAGAATTAAAATGGAAACACTGTGGATAGAATCAACATGTAGACTGAGTGAGCAAAATAATTAAGAATAATATGGGTAATATTATAATAGCAGCATTAAATTGATAATAAAAGAAGAATCATTCAATAGATTGTGCTGAGACAATTGGTTAACTATTGGGGAGGATGAGGGGGTTTATCTCATTTTATGCCAAAATATAATGGGCTTCCCTGATGGCTTAGACTGTGAGGAACCTGCCTGCAATATAGGAGACCTGGGTTCAATCCTCAGACTAGGAAGAAACCCTGCAGAAGGAAATGGTTACCCATTCCAGTAGTCTTGCGTGGAGAATTCCATGGACAAGGAGTCTGGCTGGGTATAGTCCACGTGGTCCCAAAAAGTCTGACATGACTAACACTTTCACTTTTTCATTTTTCACAATGGACTTAAGACAAATATGGAAAGAAACATTTTTTTATGTTACTTTGCATTTCTTTGCTTACCAAGTATCCACATTTCTTGGTTGTTTCTTTTATATCAGCTCATAAAAGGGTTGTTTTTACAATTAGATTTCTTCATTTATCATGCAGTCTAGGCTATATGAGAGTATGCCAAGGCTGTATATTGTCTCCCTGCTTATTTAACTGGTATGCAGAGTACACACGTGAAATGCCGGGCTGGATGAAGCACAAGCTGGAATCAAGATTGGCAGGAGAATGAATATCAATAACCTCAGATACGCAGATGACACCACCCTTATGGCAGGAAGCAAAGAAGAACTAAAGAGTCTCTTGATGAAAGTGAAAGAGGACAGTGAAAAAGTTGGGTTAAAACTCAACATTCAGAAAACAAAGATCATGGCATCTGGTCCCATCACTTCATGGGAAATAGATGGGGAAACAATGGAAATGGTGAGAGACTTTATTTGGGGGGCTCCAAAATCACTGCAGATGGTGACTGTAGCCATGAAATTACAAGACACTTGACTCCTTGGAAGAAAAGCTATGACCAACCTAGACAGCATATTAGAAAGCAGAGACGTTACTTTACCAACAAAGGTCCATCTAGTCAAAGCTATGGTTTTTCCAATAGTCATGTATGGATGTGAGAGTTGGACTATAAAGAAAGCTGAGCACCAAGGAATTGATGCTTTTGAACTGTGGTGTCAGAGAAGACTCTTAAGAGTCCCTTGGACTGCAAGGAGATCCAGCCAGTCAATCCTAAAGGAAATCAATCCTGAATATTCATTGGAAGGACTGATGCTGAAGCTGAAGCTTCAATACTTTGGCCACCTGATGCGAAGAACTGACATTTGAAAAGACCCTGATGCTACGAAAGACTGAAGTGGAAGAAGGGGACAACAGAGGATGAGATGGTTGGATGGGTTGGATGGCATCACCAACATGATGGACATGAGTTTGAGCAAGCTCCAGGAGTTGGTAATGGACAGGGTTCCCTGGCATGCTGCAGTCCATGGGGTCACAAACAGTCTGACACAACTGAGCAACTGAACTGAACTGAACTGAATGGGTTATATGAAGAAAACATCCTATTTAGCCTCTAGAAATAGCCATATTGCTTCTAATCACTAAAATTGTCACTGCTGGTTCTCAAATCCAAGACCCTGCTATATGACAGAGCTCTCATTTCAGAATCAGTAGGCTTTCTTTCTCCACCCAGTTCCACCACTGACTACACCTTGGACAATTGAATCCTATCAGTAACAAGATTTCTTATTAAAAAATGAAAATAATAATCTGTTGCCTCTTTTCCAAGCCGTAGAATATGAACATTAGAAATGACTTCTAAAGCCCTTAAGGAAGTTTCCTTATTTAAAAAATTCTGTATAACCTCCCTCATAGTATTGTGGCTGTTTATTGTTTGCACAGGTGGTAATATGCTCATCCTGACACCATCTGCATTTCTTCCTACAAAAGACTGAAAGGTAGTGACTGGAACAGAGCACAGACCAGAAAGACATTAGTACCTGATGGGAATCTGATTTGACTCTCTCAACTGCACTTCCCTTTTATTTCTTAGTTCCTGCTTTGTATTCCTTTCCAACTTCTCTCAAGCCCTAGGTTTGCTATTGAAGTTTAACAAGTGGTCATTGTTTAACATTTCTCAGTACCTTCCCTAGAGTTCCGCATAGGAAAGTTGTTCTTTATATGTAAAAATGAAACCGTGGGAAATGGAACTTCTATTGTGTTTTCAAGGAAGGTGGTATCCCAATGCAAATAGGCCAGGCCATCAAAGCCAGTGCTTTCATAGTCTCCATCCACCCCTTAACACTACAAAATATGTAAAATGATTTTTAAACATCCAATCTCATAGGAAAACAACAGGTTCTCTTTTTTTGCTAGCAATTTAGTAAAAAAAGAGAGAGAGAGAAAGAAAGAGAGAGAGAAAGAGAGAGCCTAGTTCTGATTTGGAGATACTCAAGGAAAAATAATGTCGCTGTCCCAAAAGAAGGAAGTATTAAAATTAACATACAGTGTTACACCTGCTGCTCACAATCCAGGTTCACTGTTTACCCTACACTTTGAATGGGACAGAATGAGCAGTAATTTCACCCTCCTCTTCCTTCCCAAATGTTGAAAACTGCCTTTTCCTTACTCCTCTACCAGGATGTTCAATGCCTGAGCAGTGAAGTAGTCAAGAGAGTCCAAGGGCCAGTCTCCTCTCCTTTCCCACAAAGTCGGTCAGACATAAAAAGTAAGCTCCCAAAACAAAAGAGCTAAAGGCCCAGGGAGGGCTGCCTGCATGAATTCTCTAGACTCTGAGACAGGTTGCTCTCTGGTTCTTGCAGGTTTGGTTGTTCCTCCTGTTAGAACAGAAGATACAGAACTCTGCTCTAGACTCTAAAGCAGAAATAAATAAAGCAGACTACCAGATGACTTGGTTCTAAGCCACATGAACACTTCACACAGGGCAAGGAGTCTCAGTCCAGCAGAGTATTACCTGGGGAACTGAGCCAAAGCTCCAGCTGGTTATTGGAATTACTTGTCCTTGACCACCTCCTACAAACAGTCACCTATATATCAGCACCTCAGTGGGAACAGTGACCCATTAAGGATAAGATTTAAGTTGAGTTCATAGCCAAATATCTCAATTCAGTTCCTAAATTTCACACCAACATCAACTCACAATACACAGCACCAAAGTTCCAAAAGAAATGTCCAAAGACAGCCTATCTCATCTAGTAAAGTCTTCACTATTGCAAGGAACATAAAAGTATTCTGAAAATCACATTGGCTTTTGAAATATCACTGGTAGAAATGAGATCTGTCTGCCCACTGATAATAATTTATTAAAAAGTCCAAAAGGAAATATACAAACATTTTAATGATTTTGCTAAGAAATGGGATAATAGCAATTTTTTCTATTATCCCACACTTTCTATAATACATGCTTTCCTGCCTTTAATCCTAGTAATATCAGTAATAATAACTGACACATATCATGCTGGTTAAAAATGATAGAGAAAATAGAGAAACGCTGTCTTCAAGCTCCAAAAAGATGTTTTTCTAAACTATTCAGAGGCTTCTCTGGTAGCTTAGCTGATAAAGAATCTGCCTGCAATGCAGGAGACCCAGGTTTGATTCCTGAGTGGGAAAGATCCCCTGGAGAAGGGAAAGGCTACCCACTCCAGTATTCTTAGGCTCACAGAAATTTCAGTAACTATAAAAGCTTAACTTAGTTAACTCTTTATAACCAGTACCTAGAGTATGTCCATACCCCCTTGTGAAAATATATGTATACATAAATACATAATAGGTAATAGAACAGCTAAAAGCTCTTTCTGCCTGTTTTTCCTCTCCATGTTTTATCTTTTCTTGCTAGACTTCTGGCCAGAAGAATTAGAGAGAAGAGTCCAGACAACAACCACCACTGTGGAGTGAGAGAGAAATTCCAGAGGAAAGAGAGTCAGAGAAGTTAATCCCCCAATTCTGTGTCTAAACCCCATACAAGTCTAGACTGACCTCTGAACCATGCACATGTGGGCAAACTCAAAGCTCAATAACAGTTACTAGAACATATTGTGCTGATTAAAAATCATATAGGAAATAGAAGCAAAGGCTTAAAGAGCTGAACTGAGATTTAGCTGAACTTAACCTCCAATCACAGAGAATGAGATAGAGCTTACAGTGAGCCTAACCTGGTGAATTTCCTTTTTTTGGTTTAAACATTTAAGCTGTACTTTTCCCTCTAATCAGTGCTTTAGCTGTATCCCACACATTTTGATATATTGTATTTTCACTATTATTTAATCTAAAATGTTTTCTATATAAAAATTAAATGAAGTGAAAAAAGTAAATGAAAATGAAAAATGAACTGAAAAAATGAAAAAATAAACCTTCAGAGAGCTACAACAGAACCCAGAGTTTACACAAACATTCACAGTGTCCAGGATATAACAAGAAAATACTTCACATAAAAAGATCCAGGAAAATTTGACCCAATGTCAAGGGCAAAGATAATTAACTAATGCCAGTCCAGAGATGATCCAGAGGTTGAAATTATTAAACAAGGACTTTATAGCAACTATTATAGCTATACTCAATGAAGTAAAGGAAAATACGTTAAAGAGGAATAAAAAGACAAAATCTTAGAAGAGAAATAAATAGAAATTTTATATCTGAAAAAACATTTGTCAATAAAAATTTGACTAGTGGAGTGGGGATGTTAGAGAAAGAGTCAGTAAACTAGAAGATAAATTAACAGAAATTATCCAATATTTAAAAGAGAGAGAAAAAAGTTTTGAGAAAAAGAAGTCCTCAGAGCCTTGTGAGAAAATATCAAAAGCTCTAACACATGGATTATTGTTAGCCCAAAAGGAGGGAGGAGAATGGGGTGGAAAAATATTTGAAGAAATGACCTCTGCAAACATCCCAAACTTGGAGAAATACATAAATTTATAGATTCAAAAAGTTTGTAACAAAGAAGCTTTCATTATGCCAAGCTAGATAAAGAAAATTACATGCTGGAAACCAAACACAAACATAAAATCCTGAAGGAAACAGAAAAACAACACACTAATTAAAGGGAAGTAATTCAAATGATCGTGAACTTCCCACCAAACACCCCTGAGACTGCAGGAAAGTGAAACAAGGTTCGTAACATGCTAAAAGACAAAAAAAGTGCCAACCCAGAATTAGATATCTAGCAAGTATAGTCTTTAAAAAAATGAAAACAAAATGAAGACTCAACTAAGATACAGAAAAACTAAGAGAATAACTCACCAGCGGTCTAAAACTGTAACAAATGCTAAAGAAAGCTTTAGACTGAAGGAAAATTTTATTGGTGGAAAATCAAATTCTTCAGGAATGAATGAAGAAGATCAGAAATGGCAAATATCTGTGTATATTTAACAAGCCATCTTTGTATACATATTACAACATTGTCTTGTGGAGTATCTGTATACACAGATGTAATGCATATGACAACACTAAAGAGACTGGAATGGGGGTGGGTAACGGAACTGTGGGGCTTCCCTCATGGCTCAGACCATAAAGAATCTGCCTGCAATGCAAGAGACCCAGGTTCAATCCCTGTGTTGGAAGATCCCTTGGAGAAGGGAATGGCTACCCACCCAGCATTCTTGCCTGGAGAATTCCATGAACAGAGGAGCCTGGTGGGCTTCAGTCCATGGGGTCGCCAAGAATCAGACACCACTGAGCAGCTAATCAGGGAACTATGGCTGTTAATATTTCTGCACTTTATGTGAACTAGTTCAATATTAACTCTAGACCATGAAATATTAAGGGTATATATTGTAATTCCTTGTTGTTGTTGAGTCACTAAGCATGTCTGACTCTTTGCAACCCCACGAACTGCTGCATGCTAGGCTTTCCTATTCTTCACTATCTCCCGGAGTTTGCTCAAACTCATGTCCATTGAGTCAGTGATGCCATCCAACCATCTCATCCTCTGTTGCCCCCTTCACCTCTTGCCCTCAATCTTTCCTAGCATCAGGTGGCCAAAGTATTGCAACTCCTAGAGAAACACTTTTTTTTTTTTGGCCACACTGTATGACTTGCAGGATCTTAGTTCCCTGACCAGGGACTGAACCCAGGCCACCCCAGTGAAAAGGTGGAGTCCTAACCACTGGACCACCAGAGAATTCCCGCAAGACACATTTTTTTTAAGTAATACAAAAAGGTGTAATAAAAAGTTAATAAATAATAAAACAATACAAAAAAATTATTGAATCTTAGGAAACATTTTAGACTAAGTAATAGTGAAAATACAGTATATCAATGTGTGGGACACAGCTAAAGCACTGATTAGAAGGGAAAGTACAGTTTAAATGCTTAAATCAAAAGGAAAAATAGGTCTAAAATCAATAACCTAAGTTTCTACTTTAAGAATCTAGAAAAAGAGGAGTGAAGTATACACAAAGTAAACAGAAGAATATAAGTACAAAGACATATATCAATCAAATAATAGAAGCCAGAAAAATAATTGAGAAAATTAAGAAAACCAAGAGCTGGTTCTTAAAAAAAAAATCAATAAAATTTTTATAATCCCCTAGCTAGACTGTCCAAAAACAGAAGAGAACAAAATCACCTATAAAAGGAATGAAGAAAGGATGTTCACAACAGATCTTAAAGATAGTAAAGGATGATAAGAGAATATGATAACTTTATGCCAATAAAAACAATAATTAAGATGAAGTGGGTTAATCTCTGAAAACTACAACCTACCAAAATTAAAGAAACAGAAAATCTGAATAGTTAAGAAAATCTGAATTAATATATTTTTTATCAAAATCTTACCACAAAGAAATTTCCAGGCCCAGATGGTTCTCTCAAACCGAACTCATGAAAGAAATAACATCAGTCTTACACAAATATTTTCAGAAAAGAGAGGAAGGAACTCAATTTTTTGAGATTTACATAATCCTACTACCAAACCTGACAAAGACATTCTTTTTAAAAAGGAAAATTACCTACTAATATCCCTCATAAACACAGATGCAAAATTTTTAAATAAAAAAGCAGATAAATCCAAAACTATATTTTTGAAAAGAATACTATATCCTAATCACATAGTTTACCCCAGAGTTGAAAAACTGATTTAACATTAAAAAGCAATATAATTTACAACATTAACAAAGGAGAAAAAAAATGATCATTTAAATAGATAATAGAAAATCACATGACAAAATTCAACACTTTTTGTGATAAAAATAAATAAATAACTCTAGGAAAGCTATGAAGCATAGTGAACATTCTCAATCTGATTAAGATAAAGTTTTTAAAAACTTGCAGCTAATATTTTATTTTTGCTTTCCCCCTAAAACTGAAAGCTAAGCAAAAATGCCTCAACTCTTACTATATCTATTCAACATTGTATTGGAGGTACTTGCCATTGCAACATGGCAGGGAAAACGAATAAAAACTGAAAAGGAGGGACCTCCCAGGTGGTCCAGTGGCTAACAGTCTGCCTGGCAATGCAGGGGATGCAGGTTTGATCACTGGTTGGGGAACTAAGATCCCTCAGTGCCAGCGGAGCGACTAAGCTGGTGTGCAACTACTGAGCCCACACCTCTGGAGCGTGCCACAACTACAGAATCCATGCAAAAGATCACAAATGAGGCAGGAAAGATTCTGCATGCCACAAGTAAGACAACACAGCCAAAATCAGTCAATAAATATTTTTTTAAAAAACTGTAAAGGAAAAAGTAAAACTGTCCCTATTTGCAGATGACGTGATTTCAATGTTAAAAATCTCAAGGAATCCACAAAACAATTACTAGTACTAAGGAATGAATTGCCTAGGTTGTACAATACGAGGTTAATATACAAACTCAATAGCATTTTTATATCCTAACATCAAACAACTGGGAAAAAACACATAAAGTACTTAGGAGTTAATCTAACAAAATATGTCCAAAATCTCTACACTGAAAATTACAAAACACTGCTAAGAGAAATTAATTAACATAAATTTAGGGACCATGTTCATAACTGCAAGACAATATTGTTAAAATGGTAATTCTCCCCAAATAGATCTATAGATTTCATGCCTTCCCAATCAAAGTTACAGCAGACTTTTTTTTCTAGAAATTACAAGCTTATTCTAAATTGTGTTCACAAATTCAAATGTTTTAAAATAGCTAAATTGATTTTTTAAAAGAAAAAGGTAGACTTACACTACTCAGTTTCAAAACTTACTATTTACTACAGTAATGAAGACAATACCTGCATGCTAAGTCCCTTCAGTTATGTCCGCCTCTGTGCAACCCTGTGGGCTGTAGCCTGCCAGACTCCTCTGTCCATGGAATTCTCCAGGCAAGAATACTGGAGTGGGTTGCCCTTCCAGCCTCCAGGGGATCTTTCCCACCCAGGGATCACACCCTCGACTCTTGAGGTCTCCTGCATTGGCAGGTGGGTTCTTTACCACCAGCGCCACCTAGGAAGCTCAATCACGACAAGGCCATGGCAAATCATTATGCTGAGTAAAGGAACTCAGACACAATGGATGCTCCCATTTATATAAACTAGTAGAAAATGCAGCTGCTTCTACGATATTACACAGCAGATCAGTGGTTGAAGGCGGTAGGAGAGGGTGAGTGCAGGGCTAGATAGCAAAAGCAGCAGAGATATGAAAAAGGTTCTGTTATCTTGATTGCAGTAATTGCTTGAAAAGTGTTCGCATCTATCAAAACTCATCAAACTGTACACCTGAACATTATAAAAACCATACATTCCGTACATCTTAGTGAATACAACTTATACCTCTATGAAGCTGTAAATAGGAAAAAAAAACATGTTAAATTTACATTTGAATGCTTAAAATAAAACGAATTATTAAATTTCTTCGGACCCTTGCAGTGGTAGTCCACAGTAGACTGATTGTGGATCTGTGGCCTTCGGTACCGAATAATTCTCAAAGTAATCCTAGAGTGTCCCATTGCCTATCGAAGAATTTTAGGGTCAAACTCAGTAAGAGCTCCCTATTCTGAAATTAGACACACTGACCTAAGTGGGGAAGGTCACCAAAGGAGGTGTGTAAGGTTTGTCCCTAACTACCAGCCCCTGTGGCAAGGGCTAGCAGAAAAGGTCAAGGAATTGGACATTAAATTCCTCTATTGTGACCTTTCAGCCTCCCCCTAACCCCTCCGATTCTTCCCCCCACCCCACCCCCCACCCCCGCTTTTTGCCTTCCTAGCTCTTCCTATTTCCCTCACAGTTGGTCATCATCATCTACCTATTATTCCCTCCCACTAGATTTTCACTCCTCCCAGGTCCTCCTTGACTCGTGCTCCCAGCCCCAATCCCTTCTCCAACCTCAACTCTTTTCCGCCCTGATTTTCCTGGAGATTAGAGGGGCGGAACAGAGGTGACAACTGCTCCGCCGAAATAACGCAGCCATTTCTTCTCACAACCTCCCAGACCCAAGTTCCCCGCGCCCCGGTCCGCGTCCTCCTCTCACCCGCCTCCCGGGAGGCCTCTGCTCCTGCTCATGTGACGGAGAAGCTGGCCGGCCGGCCCCGCGGTCCAGTCTCCAACCGGCCTTTCAGGGGCTCAGCGGCAGGTGGACCCGCACCGCTGGCGGTCAGAACGCGCGTCGTCGCCTAGCAACAAGCCAGGCGCTACTCCCTCTGGTACCCGTCTCCGCCCCCGCCCCCGCCCCCGCCCCCTGGTCCTGGACCCGAAGGATGGGATTCATCTGCCCTGCGGGCGCCCACTTGCAGATTCTGCCTCGGGGAACCAGCTTTAGGACCGCTTTGGAGTGTGAGCACAAACTCTTGAGACCGCATCTCCCCGGAGGTCCCAAAGAGCTTCCTGGACTAGAGTCTCCTAGATCGCCAATTTTGCTCAATTTAACCCACCTGCTTTCTTGGCACTCTGGTTATTTCATACAGTTTAATGAATAATACTGGACTACAAAACTTGAAGCTTTCTTTTCTTTTTTTCAAGGGTTTTTAAGCTGTATGTCGACACTACATAGGGGCTTCCCTGGTGGCTCAGTGGTAAAGAATCCACCTGTCAATGCGGGAGACCAGGAGATTCGATCCCTGGGTTGGGAAGATCTCCTGGAGAAGGGCATGACTACCCACTCCAGTATTCTTGCCTAGTGAATCCCATGGACAGAGAAGCCTGGTGAGCTACAGTACGTGGGGTTGCAGAGTCGGACACGACTGAATGACTTCACTTTTATTCGTAAATGCAATGCTATACTTGAAAGAAATAAAGAAAGATCTGTGGGGAACATATACATAAATCTCTAACTAATGTTATGTTGAACTATGAAGCTAAACCCAAAAGAATACATACCATACCATTCCATTCATATAAAGTTTAAAACCCAAGCCAGCAAAAACTATAGTGCTATGGATGCAGGCTCAGCAGATATACTACAAATAAACATAAGAAAGTAACAACCTTAAGAGTCAAGATAGTAATCATGGCGAGTGGATGGACAGTGAAGAATCATGAGGTGCTAACATTGTTCTAGTTTTTAACATTGGTGATGGCTGTTTGAGTTTTTTTCTTTAGAAAAGCCATTCTCTGTTTTGCTCATTTTCCTGTGTTTATGTCATCATTGTTTAAAGAGGCAAAAAGAAAAACCACTAAATGAAACCATGGAGATGATAGTGCTTTGCTCAGTCTGGCACTTAGCAGGCCCTTAAAAATGTTTATTTTATATTCCTCTACTCTCGACCATGACAAACCTAAATAGCATTTTAAAAAGTAGAGATATCACTTTGCCAACAAAGCTCCATATAGTCCAAGCTGTGGTTTCTCCAATAGTCACATACAGATGTGAGAGTTGGGCCATAAGGAAAGCTGAGCACCAAAGAATTGATGCTTTCAAACTGTGCTGCTGGAAAAGACTCTTGAGAGTCCCCTGGACTACAGTGAGATCAACCCAGTCAATCCTCAAGGAAATCAACCGTGAATATTCTTGAAAGGACTGATGCTGAAGCTGAAACTCTTAATACTTTAGCCACCTGATGCGAAGAGCCGACTCACTGGAAAAGACCCTGATGCTGGGAAAGACTGAGGGCAGGAGGAGAAGGGGTCGACAGAGGATGAGATGGTAGGATGGCATCACCAACTCAATGGACATGAGTTTGAGAAAACTCCAGGAGATAGTGAAGGACAGGGAAACCTGGTGTGCTGCAGTCCATGGGGTCGAAAGTAGTTGGACTCTACTTAATAACTGAACAGCAGCAATAACTCTCTACCAACCTGTCTTTCTCCAAATACCCAAG